>NC_086449.1:51869146-52056646 GCF_028390025.1 Pseudophryne corroboree | reverse complement strand
CTTTTCAGTATTCCATTGCAAATTGTTAAAGGGTACAGACGGTACAAAGGATAAACCTTTGTTCAAAAGTTTAGTCTCTGAGTCCGACAGAATATATGAAGATAAATTGCAGATTACTTCTTGTTGGACCGTGGCGGTCTGCCCACTCGGCCTCTGCCTTTTGCATTGTCCCCCTCTGCGTGTGAATCTGCGTTTCTTGAAATGGAAGAAGCCTTTGGTGTCACCCCTAAAGGGGCTGATGCCTGATTGGATTTGTCTGATTCACTTGTGGATTCCAAAGATGAATCTATGCCTCCACGAGGATTATGTTTGTACTGACGTTTGAAAAACGGACGTCTTCTTTCTGACGGATTGGACCCAGAGAGCCAACGGTAAACTGTATGCCTTTCGTAGTCTTCTTCTACTTTAGACAGCTTCTGTTTCTTGAAGTCGATAAGCTCTTTCTTGTAGTGCGTAATTTGAGTTTGCAACTTATTGATCCAGTCTCCATCTGTATCCGCAACCAAGATGGATAAATTGGATTTCTCAAATGAGGAGATTTTAGCTTTCACCGATTCTAATTCCTTGGTGGATTGCTCGATTACTAGTAGAATTAAATCTAATGAACACTTATTTAAAATAGCAACCCACCGTCGGCAGAACGTGGCATCGTGCCTCCCAATGGTGGGACAGTTACGTACCCGGAAACCCCTCGGGATCTTTTTGGACCTATAGTAGTCGCTTAGGGATAGTCCATGTAGATCAAAGTCCACTTCTTTCTTTTTAAGATTGTACAGATCTCTGAAAACAATATTAGGGGTTAAAGCCTGAGCTTCATCCTGTATACCCCTTTTACGCAGAATGGCTTCTGCATCTGATTCCGAAAATGAATGTACGTCTCCTACTGGGAAGTTAAAGTGACCCCATTGGTCATGGATCTCCTCCATCTGAACCCGGTGTCACAAGCTTCACCAACAGACGTAGCTTTTTCTGCAAGTACTTTGGTAATCCAAAAGAGAAACACCTATTGACAGGTGTACTGTTAAAATGTCCGTAAACACAGACCCATTCAGAAAAGCTTGGTGGACAGTTCAGTGTACAAAAAGTAGCTGGTTGCCTTTACCAGGAGAAACACAGCCAGTGTTTCACCAAATATACAGAAGAAAGGTACGGCACTCCCAAAGCTATAACTTTAGCACAAGCCGGTGCCTCCGTGAAACCGAAGTAAATGTAATAAAGTATAAACGTGGCACTCACGGCAGTTACAAGAACTCACACGATCAGCAAAAGTTGTAGTAACGTTTCAGTGGACACCCCACTGTCGTCAGACTTTTATTAAACAATGAATAAAAACATACCTTTATAGAACAACCCACGTGTGCTTTCACATACAGGTCCGGTAATACAGAACCGGAAATGAACACGGAAATGATGTAATAGTGCCAATTAGTGCACTGAAAGAAGAAAAGAGACCATCACCATGGTAACCAAATGATTGCGGCAAGAATGTAACAAACCGCTTTGCAGAAAAAGGAGGAGACGTACATTCATTTTCGGAATCAGATGCAGAAGCCATTCTGCGTAAAAGGGGTATACAGGATGAAGCTCAGGCTTTAACCCCTAATATTGTTTTCAGAGATCTGTACAATCTTAAAAAGAAAGAAGTGGACTTTGATCTACATGGACTATCCCTAAGCGACTACTATAGGTCCAAAAAGATCCCGAGGGGTTTCCGGGTACGTAACTGTCCCACCATTGGGAGGCACGATGCCACGTTCTGCCGACGGTGGGTTGCTATTTTAAATAAGTGTTCATTAGATTTAATTCTACTAGTAATCGAGCAATCCACCAAGGAATTAGAATCGGTGAAAGCTAAAATCTCCTCATTTGAAAAATCCAATTTATCCATCTTGGTTGCGGATACAGATGGAGACTGGATCAATAAGTTGCAAACTCAAATTACGCACTACAAGAAAGAGCTTATCGACTTCAAGAAACAGAAGCTGTCTAAAGTAGAAGAAGACTACGAAAGGCATACAGTTTACCGTTGGCTCTCTGGGTCCAATCCGTCAGAAAGAAGACGTCCGTTTTTCAAACGTCAGTACAAACATAATCCTCGTGGAGGCATAGATTCATCTTTGGAATCCACAAGTGAATCAGACAAATCCAATCAGGCATCAGCCCCTTTAGGGGTGACACCAAAGGCTTCTTCCATTTCAAGAAACGCAGATTCACACGCAGAGGGGGACAATGCAAAAGGCAGAGGCCGAGTGGGCAGACCGCCACGGTCCAACAAGAAGTAATCTGCAATTTATCTTCATATATTCTGTCGGACTCAGAGACTAAACTTTTGAACAAAGGTTTATCCTTTGTACCGTCTGTACCCTTTAACAATTTGCAATGGAATACTGAAAAGTATAAATTACAACGCAAAGTAAAATTAAGAGAGCATTTTGATGATCGCATGAATATTGAATCTAATGTTTCTATGCCTGTTAAGTTACAGCCTTTTCGTCCGAAATCTGTGTTTGATCCCTTATCCAATAATTCCAGTTTAAAAACCTTTATGAGAATACTGGATCATGAAGTAAAAACTGTAACAGAGTCTAAAGAAAAGGTTCATCTTAATTTAACTAAGGAAGAATGTATTGCTTTACAAACATTATCTAATAATGACCAATTAATTATCAGGCCAGCAGATAAGGGGGGTTCTATTGTATTGCAAGATTTCAGTGATTACAATACTGAGGCCTTACGCCAGCTATCATGCACTGAAATTTATATTAAATTACCACATAATCCCACTGTCACTTGTAAGAAAAAATTGAAAGAAATTCTATTGCAAGCATTAGATAGCAATTTAATTTCTCCTGAAATTCTGGAAGTTTTAGTACCCCAATTTCCGGTGGTCCCGTTATTCTACTTACTTCCTAAAATTCACAAAGGTCTGAATCCTCCCCCAGGTCGTCCTATTGTGTCAGCCAGGGGTTCATTGTTACAACCCCTATCTGTTTTTCTTGATTGGTTATTACAACCGCTTTTGGGTACGGAATCCAGTTTTTTAGCAGATACCACAACATTTCTTAATAACCTACAAAATTTTACAACAGTACCAGAGGGGTGCTGGCTGGCTACAATTGACGTAGTTAGCTTGTATACTTCAATTCCCCACGAGTTAGGCCTATTGGCAGTTAAACGGTTTTTGTGCAGAAAAAAGGCTTTTGACCAAGGTAAAATTGAGGTTATTGTATTACTATTGGAATTAATTTTGACTAATAATTTTTTTCTTTATGGTAAACAGTTTTTCCTCCAGGTGCAAGGTTGCGCCATGGGCTCTGCCGTCTCTCCGACTTATGCAAATATTGTAATGTTTTCTGTTGAAGAAGATTTATTTTACAGTGATGAGGCATTTAAATCTGAGGCAATTTTATTTAACCGTTACATAGATGATTTATTCATTTTGTGGAAAGGTAACAAGAAAGTTCTGATTGATTTGTTGGAGCTGCATAACGCAGGAGAAAGTACCATCAAATTTACATTTCAGTTTAGCCAGGATGTCATTAATTTTTTAGATGTAAAAGTATCAATTTTGAATAATTCTTTACATACATCCGTCTATACCAAACCAACTGACCGTAACCAATTTCTACATGCCAACAGTTGTCATCCTACTTCTCTCAAAAGGGGTTTGCCCTTTTCCCAGGTGATAAGGATTCGAAGAGTTAACAGTGAGGCTGAAGGGGCGTTACGTCAAATCGACATACTGATTGAGAAGCTATTGCTTAGAGCAGTGGTTCTCAAACTCGGTCCTCAGGACCCCACACAGTGCATGTTTTGCAGGAAACACAGCAGGTGCACAGGTGTATTAATTACTCACTGACACACTTTAAAAGGTCCATAGGTAGAGCTAATTATTTCACTTGTGATTCTATGAGGAGACATGCAAAACATGCACTGTGTGGGGTCCTGAGGACCGAGTTTGAGAACCTGTGGCTTAGAGGGTATTCTAAAACTCTTTTGCAATCAGCTAAGAATAAAGTGATGTCCATGGATAGAACATCTCTCTTACAGAGAAAAAACAAGAACCCTAAATTGCAAAATAAATTCCCCTGGGTCAACAAATTTAACATCAAATCCAACAGTATTACTAAAATTGCCAAAAAACATTGGCCCTTACTGGAAACTGATAAACAACTACATATGTCGGGGTCAAGCTTAATGCCTTGTTTTTCGAGGGGAAAAAATCTGAAGGATTACTTGGTGAAAACAGACGTTTCCAAAGTTGTAATGCAAACTGACACCTCGGTGTCTCATTTTCTATCACATCCCAATGCTAAATTGGGCTGTTTTAGATGTACATGTGTGACCTGCCAATATTTATTGGCAGGCGATTCCTTTAACCATCCCCAGACTGGTAAAAAGATCATGATTAAACACCGTTTAACATGTAATTCAGCCTTTATCATCTATCAGATAGTATGCCCATGTGGGCTCAGCTACATTGGCAAGTCTGAACGCAAGTTCAAAGAAAGAATGACATGCCATAGGTCTGCGATTAGAATCGCATTAGAAACGGGCAAATGTGATCAGCCTGTAGCCAAACATTTCTTGTTGTTTAAACATCCCATTAACAGCATTCGTTATAGAATGATTGACCATATTCCCTTAAACATCAGAGGGGGCAATCGTGCATTACGTTTATTACAAACTGAGGCTAAATGGATAGCATTTTTGGATGTAATTCATCCCAAGGGATTAAATGAACAATTTTCCTACGCGTGTTTTTTGTAAATAGTCTATGCTGGGTTGGAATGTAGCTTTACCCAAATAGCTAGATCTAAGAAGCCGTATGGTGATGGATTTTAGTATAATAATCAATTAACACGCCAGGTTTTCATATATACATGGTTTACTGATCACTCACAGAATTCTTTTGAGCAGTGTTCCTTGATACCTTTTTTCATTATATTTTATATATTTTGTGGTTATGTCTGAGTATCATCCTTTACAACTGTAAAGAATTTAATTCTATGATTATTAGTACTTTATTGTGAATGTTGTTCTTATATCTTTTTCTGCAAAGCGGTTTGTTACATTCTTGCCGCAATCATTTGGTTACCATGGTGATGGTCTCTTTTCTTCTTTCAGTGCACTAATTGGCACTATTACATCATTTCCGTGTTCATTTCCGGTTCTGTATTACCGGACCTGTATGTGAAAGCACACGTGGGTTGTTCTATAAAGGTATGTTTTTATTCATTGTTTAATAAAAGTCTGACGACAGTGGGGTGTCCACTGAAACGTTACTACAACTTTTGCTGATCGTGTGAGTTCTTGTAACTGCCGTGAGTGCCACGTTTATACTTTATTATATATATATATATATATATATATATACACACACACGCATACATACAGGTTGAGTATCCCATATCCAAATATTCCGAAATACGGACTTTTTTGAGTGAGAGTGAGATAGTGAAACCTTTTGTTTTCTGATGGCTCAATGTACACACACTTTGTTTAATACACAAAGTTATTAAATATATTGTATTAAATGACCTTTAGGCTGTGTGTATAAGGTGTATATGAATCATAAATGCATTCTGTGCTTAGACTTAGGTCCCATCGCCATAATATCTCATTATGGGATGCAATTATTCCAAAATACGGAAAAATCCCATATCCAAAATACCTCTGTTCCCAAGCATTTTGGATAAGGGAGACTCAACCTGTATGTATATATATATATATATATATATATATATATATATATACACACACACACACACACACACACACACACACATGTATATTAATATTTATTAGTCTTATATATCATTGGTATCCTGTGTATGTGTATGTACAGCAGTACTCCTGTGCTCATATGCAGGGACGTAGCCAGAACTTTGGGGGTCCGTCACACCTGATCGCACGCTAGCTTTTTTTCCTGCACTGTGATCAGGTAAGAACTGCGCATGTGTATGCACTGCGCAGGCATGACGTACGGGTACAAAGCGGATTGTTGCTGTGCGATGGGTTTTACGGAGAATCCATTTGCACAGCCGCAAGGTGATTGACAGGAAGTGGGCGTTTGTGGGTGGCAACTGACCGTTTTCTGAGAGTGGTTGGTAAAACGCAGGCGTTCCCAAGCGCTTGCAGGGCGGGAGTCTGACGTCAATTCCGGTCCCTGACAGGTTGAAGTGATGGCAGCGGCTGAGTAAGTCCTGGGCTACTCAGAAACTGCACAAACTGTTTTTGTACGCTCGGCTGCACATGCGATCGCACACTTGCACAGCTAAAATACACTCCTGGTGGGCGGCGACTATGTGAACGCAGGACTGCAAAAAACAGCTAGCAAGCAATCAGATCTGAATTACCCCGTTTGTGCGCCCAATAGCACCATTTTGAAAGGACCCTGATCCCAAAGCTTTAGAGACACCTCTCCTCAGTAGTTGGTAATATTATGCCCTAATTACATAGTAGTGCCTTAGTTAATTTTATGCCCCATAGTTTATTTTATGCCCCATAGTAGTGCCCTAATTACATAATGTCTAATTGTAGTACTGCCAGTACACATTATGCCACACAGTACCTCCAATTCATATTATAACATACAGTGTCCCCAGTTCATATTATGCCACATTACAGTGCCCCCTTACCTTTATAACTTCTACTACTCACACCTCTTACTGATAACGGAATGTGAAACCATCTTAGGGCCCCCCTGCCTTAATCCAGCTCTGCCCTGATTGCACCTTACCCCCATACTGTAGCTGTTACATTCTTATGGAAAAAAAAAAAGAAATCAGAGATATATACATACAAATGGGCTCATCAGTGCCATTTCCCTGCATTGGTTATGAGGCACAATGATCACTATAGCTACATGCATTTTACATAATGTTTCTCGTGGCCACTTACAGTATATGGAAACGCTTGTAAAACACATTACAGGGACAAATTCTGCAAAATATCAGTGTATTTTCTTCAGCAAGTAGATCTTACTAACGTTGGGGCTCATTTACATTTGGATGTAAGTAATTTCCATGACACGCCTCTCAGATGTAGCGGTACACGTCCGCGCTGAGAGATGCAGACTTGCCTACCCTCCCGCATTCAGCGGGAGGCTCCCGATTTTGACATGAGCCTCCCGCTGCCCCGCATACCTAGACAGCCCTCCCGGATTTTGACAGTCCGTAGTTGAAGATCTGTACTGCGCATGCGCAATTCCGGAGATCGGGGGGCGGGGCCTGCACAGGAAACTTCAGAGCCGGTCACCGCAGGGTTGTGTGCAGTGGTTTCTTCCCTGCCATATACACAGAGAGGCAGAGCTTTGCTTCCTGGTTACTGGCCCCTCCCACCACACTGAGATGGTAGCGTGTAGCAGTAACTTTCCTCCTCCTGCTCCTCGATGAGGTGTGCCTGCGCTGTGCTGCCATCCCACAGACCCACACTGACTCCTGGGGCCGGCTCCCAGTCCTCCTTACAGGAAGAAGCAACATAGCCAGGTGGGTGCTGTGTGGAATAGGGGCTGTGTGTCCTGTAATGTGGCACTGGGTGTTATATGGGGGAGGGGGGCTGTGTTTGCAGTGTGTAATCTAGTACAGGGTGTAATATGGGGGAGGGTGTGTGTGTGTGTGTATGTGTGTATAATGTAATGTGCTGGTTGTAATATGTGGAGGGGGTGTGTATAATGTAATGTGCTGGCTGTAATATGTGGAGGGGGTATGTATAATGTAATGTGCTGGCTGTAATATGTGGAGGGGGTGTGTATAATGTAATGTGCTGGCTGTAATATGTGGAGGGGGTGTGTATAATGTAATGTGCTGGCTGTAATATGTGAAGGGGGTGTGTATAATGTAATGTGCTGGCTGTAATATGTGGAGGGGGTGTGTATAATGTAATGTGCTGGCTGTAATATGTGGAGGGGGTGTGTATAATGTAATGTGCTGGCTGTAATATGTGGAGGGGGTGTGTATAATGTAATGTGCTGGCTGTAATATGTGGAGGGGGTGTGTATAATGTAATGTGCTGGCTGTAATATGTGGAGGCAGTGGCGTAACTACTGCCCCCGCAGTCCTCGCGGTGGCTTGGGGGCGAGGGGCTGCGGGGGCGCCACTGATTACAGCAGACTGACATGCGGACGAGCGCCCGCATGTCAGTCTGCTTTCTCCTTCCCTCCGCCCGGTCCGCCGCTTTTTGGAGGGACACGGAGGGCACAGTGCGCGCCTCTCCTGTGTCCCTCCTGCTGCATCATCTCCGGCGGCCGCGGGTCTGATAGGGAGAAGTGCCGTCCGTGAGCTCTAATTGGCTCACGGACGGCACTTCCCCCTATTAGACCCGCGGCCGCCGGAGATGATGCAGCAGGAGGGACACAGGAGAGGCTGTGCCCTCTGTGTCCCTCCAAAAAGCGGCGGCGGCTGGGGGGATGATAATATCTGGCAGGGGGGGATATCTGGCACTGGGGCATTATCTGGCACTGGGGCATTATCTGGCACTGGGGGGGAATATCTGGCGGGGGGGGTGGATATCTGGCACTGGGGCATTATCTGGCACTGGGGGGAATAACTGGCACTGGGGCATTATCTGGCACTGGGGGGAATAACTGGCACTGGGGCATTATCTGGCACTGGGGGCATATATGACACAGGGGGGGAATAACTGGCAGGGGGGGGATATCTGGCACTGGGGCATTATCTGGCACTGGGGGGGAATATCTGGCGGGGGGGAGGGGGTGGATATCTGGCACTGGGGCATTATCTGGCACTGGGGGCATATATGACACAGGGGGGGAATAACTTGCAGGGGGGGGGGATATCTGGCACTGGGGCATTATCTGGCACCGGGGCATATATGGCACTGGGGGGGGGGATATCTGGCACTGGGGGCATATATGGCACTGGGGGGGGGCATATCTGGCACTGGGGGCATATACGGCACTGGGGGGAATATATGGCACTGGGCATATTTGGCACTGGGGGGGAATATATGGCACTGGGGGCATATCTGGCACTGGGGGCATATGTGGCACTGGGGGGGAATATCTGGCACTGGGGGCATATGTGGCACTGGGGGGGGGTATATGTGTACCTGGCACATGGGGGGGGGGGGCTATATTTGGCACTGGGGCATGTGAGTACCTGGCACCGTGGGGGAATATCTGGCACTGGGGACATATGTGGCACTGGGAGCACAGCCCTAGCAACGAGCATGACACCCAGTGCATGAAACACCTGGCAACGAGCATGACACACAGTGCATGAAACACCTGGCAACGAGCATGACCCCCAGTGCATGAAACCCCTGGCAACGAGCATGACACCCTGAGCATGAAAACCCCTGGCACCGTGCATGGAACCAAGAGCATGAAACCCCTGGCAACGAGCATGACACCCAGTGCATGAAACCCCTGACAACGAGCAGGTAATTGAAAAGTAATTAGAAGCCTTATTATAAGACTTAATGTGTAATGGGCATTATGGTGTGTGGCATAATGTATCACGGACATTGCGGTGTGTGTCATAATGTGTCACAGGCATTACGGTGAATGGTATACTATATCGCGGGCATTGTGATATGTGGTATAATGTCTCAGGGTCATTGCAGTGTGTGGCATAATGTATCACGGTCATTGCGGTGTGTGTCATAATGTCAGGCATTACGGTGTGTGGTATACTATTTCACGGGCATTGTGGTATGTGGTATAATGTCTCAGGGTCATTGCAGTGTGGCATAATACATAACGGACATTGCGGTGTGTGGCATAGGGTGTAACGGGCAGGGCATTGCGGTATGTGTCACAGGCATTACGGTGTATGGTATACTATATCACGGGCATTGTGGTATAATGTATCACGGACATTGCAGTGTGTGTCATAATGTGTCACAGACATTGTATGTGCTATAATGCAGTGTGTAGCATAATGTATAACGGGCATTGCGATTCCTGTCATAATGTGTCACAGGCATTACGGTGTGTGGCATAATGTGTCACGGGCATTACGGTGTGTGGCATAATGTGTCGGGGGCATTACAGTGTGTGCATATTGTGTTGTGCATTATTGTGTGCGGCATAATGTCTAAGGGCATTGCAGTATGTGGCATAATGTATACTGGGCATTACTATAATGAGGAAAAATGACAAATAATGTAAGGGGCATGAATCAGGATTATTTTTCTTTCCTGTGGTGGCCAACGTATGGGCGTGCAGGTTGCAGAACTGGGGTATAAGGTAGTCTTTTCCTGAAATGCCACGCACCTTTTTGCGAAACCACACCCATTCCAACGGAACCACACCCCTTATAATGTAATGTGCTGGCTGTAATATGTGGAGGGGGTGTGTATAATGTAATGTGCTGGCTGTAATATGTGGAGGGGGTATGTATAATGTAATGTGCTGGCTGTAATATGTGGAGGGGGTGTGTATAATGTAATGTGCTGGCTGTAATATGTGGAGGGGGTATGTATAATGTAATGTGCTGGCTGTAATATGTGGAGGGGGTGTGTATAATGTAATGTGCTGGCTGTAATATGTGGAGGGGGTATGTATAATGTAATGTGCTGGCTGTAATATGTGGAGGGGGTGTGTATAATGTAATGTGCTGGCTGTAATATGTGGAGGGGGTGTGTATAATGTAATGTGCTGGCTGTAATATGTGGAGGGGGTATGTATAATGTAATGTGCTGGCTGTAATATGTGGAGGGGGTATGTATAATGTAATGTGCTGGCTGTAATATGTGGAGGGGGTATGTATAATGTAATGTGCTGGCTGTAATATGTGGAGGGGGTGTGTATAATGTAATGTGCTGGCTGTAATATGAGGAGGGGGTATGTATAATGTAATGTGCTGGCTGTAATATGTGGAGGGGGTATGTATAATGTAATGTGCTGGCTGTAATATGGGGGTTATGTATAATGCATACTTACCTACCCTCCTTAACTGAGCCTCCCGCTGCCCCGCAAACCGTCCCTGTCCTCCCGGTTTTTCACATTTTTGGGGGGAAATATGGACTGCGCATGCGCCTGTCCCAAAGTGCCGGTGACGGAGGCGGAGCTCTGATCTACAGGACCGTAGAGCAAGTACGGGTGCCCCTAGTGTCCGGCTCTGGTGGTGGAAGATGCAGTGTCGCTGGCGGGTGGAAGGTGCAGTGCCGCTGGCGGGTGGAAGGTGCAGTGCCGCTGGCGGGTGGAAGGTGCAGTGCCGCTGGCGAGTGGAAGGTGCAGAGCCGATGGTGGGTGGTTTGTGCAGAGCCGCTGGCGGGTGGTTTGTGGCACCGGCCAGCGGCTCTGCATTTGCGCTGTTACACGCCGCTGCCCGCTAAGCAGAGATCGGGCAGCAGCACGCAGGACAGCTCACACAGTTGAGCTGAGCCTGCAGCGGGAGGAAGCGCCAGGAGCCGGCTAGCAGTAGTATAAACATGCAGCTCCGTTTGGGCGGCCGCTGGCAGAGCAGCTGAGTAAGCTGATGTGAGCCAGCAGCAGCGGGAGCGCCAGAACGGATGCGAGACTGGCAATAGTAACCTGCCAGAGTGCGGAAGGGAGGAGGGGGGAGAAGGAGGAGAGAGGCTGCCTCTAACGCTAATTTACTGGACCGATTGCTGCGCTAACAAATCTGGGCTCTGGTCCTGGGTAAGGGCTACATGCCCAGATGCAGCAGCTCCTCCTCCCTTGGGCACTATGCTGTCAGCCAGCCACCATGTCCTGCCTGGATCCTCCTGCCTATGGGTCCGACGGCCTCCCTCAGTGACACCCTGCAGCTCACCTCGACGTTGATTGCACACAGTGTGGTGAGTAACCTGATAGCCCTGTATGTGACCCCCTACCTGTGTGTGTGACCCCCTGTACCCCCTACCTGTGTGTGAGCCCCTATACCCCCTACCTGTGTGTGAGCCCCTATACCCCCTACCTGTGTGTGAGCCCCTATACCCCCTACCTGTGTGACCCCCTATACCCCATACCTGTGTGTATGTGACCCCCTACCTGTGTGTGTGACCCCCTGTACCCCCTACCTGTGTTTGAGCCCCTATACCCCCTACCTGTGTGTGTGACCCCCTGTACCCCCTACCTGTGTGTGAGCCCCTATACCCCCTACCTGTGTGTGAGCCCCTATACCCCCTACCTGTGTGTGAGCCCCTACCTGTGTGTGTGACCCCTGCATCCCCTACCTGTGTGTGTGACCCCTGCATCCCCTACCTGTGTGTGTGACCCCCTGTACCCCCTACCTGTGTGTGAGCCCCTATACCCCCTACCTGTGTGTGAGCCCCTATACCCCCTACCTGTGTGTGAGCCCCTATACCCCCTACCTGTGTGTGAGCCCCTATACCCCATACCTGTGTGTGTGTGTGACCCCCTACCTGTGTGTGTGACCCCCTGTACCCCCTACCTGTGTCTGACCCCTGCACCCCCTACCTGTGTGTGTGACCCCCTAGCTGTGTGTGTGACCCCCTACCTGTGTGTGTGACCCCCTGTACCCCCTACCTGTGTGTGTGACCCCATGTACCCCCTAGCTGTGTGTGTGACCCCCTGTACCCCTACCTGTGTGTGTGACCCCCTGTACCCCCTAGCTGTGTGTGTGACCCCATGTACCCCCTAGCTGTGTGTGTGACCCCCTGTACCCCTACCTGTGTGTGTGACCCCCTGTAACCCCTAGCTGTGTGTGTGACCCCCTGTACCCCCTAGCTGTGTGTGTGACCCCCTGTACCCCCTAGCTGTGTGTGTGACCCCATGTACCCCCTAGCTGTGTGTGTGACCCCATGTACCCCCTAGCTGTGTGTGTGACCCATGTACCCCCTAGCTGTGTGTGTGACCCATGTACCCCCTAGCTGTGTGTGTGACCCATGTACCCCCTACCCCTGTGTATGTCACCTTGTACCCCCCTAGTCCTCCCAGTGTTTGACACCCTGTATCCGCTACCTTTGTGTGTATGACACCCTATACCCCCATCCCCCGTGTGTAATACCCTATACTCCCTAACCCTCCCCCCGTGTGTGACACACTGTACACCCTCTACCTCTGTGTGTCACCCTGAACCCCCCAACCCATTCTCAGGGGTAATACGGGTGATTATATTTTTGATCTGTGAGAGCTGTTAAATTTGCTTTTTTATTGTAGTTTGTCCCCAACCTTCCTCTTCCTACTCATACCTTCTGTCCGTGGTTCCCAGTCAGCAACCCCCAACTCCTCTGTCCCTTGGTCACAGCCCATCACTCTAAACCCTTTGCTCCCCAGTCAACGTCCGTCACCCCAAAATCTCTGCCTCACAGTCACAGCCCGGCACCCATAATCAAAAAATATTGTCACCTCTGTCCCCCTGTCACAGAAACCTCGGCCTCACAGGCACAGCCTGTCACCCCACACCCTCTACCCCTGCTCACATGCTATCACCTCACAGAATCTGCCACCCGCTCACAGCCTGTCACCCCGCACCCTCTACCCCTGATCACAGGCTATCACCTCACACAATCTGCCACCCGCTCACAGCCTGTCACCCCACACCCTCTACCCCTGCTCACATGCTATCACCTCACACAATCTGCCACCCGCTCACAGTCTGTCACCCCACACATCTACCCCTGCTCACATGCTATCACCTCACACACTCTGCCACCCGCTCACAGCCTGTCACCCCACACCCTCTACCCCTGCTCATATGCTATCACCTCACACAATCTGCCACCCGCTCACAGCCTGTCACCCCACACATCTACCCCTGCTCACATGCTATCACCTCACACACTCTGCCACCCGCTTACAGCCTGTCACTCCACACCCTCTACCCCTGCTCACATGCTATCACCTCACACAATTTGCCACCCGCTCACAGCCTGTCACCCCACACATCTACCCCTGCTCACATGCTATCACCTCACACACTCTGCCACCCGCTCACAGCCTGTCACCCCACACCCTCTACCCCTGCTCATATGCTATCACCTCACACAATCTGCCACCCGCTCACAGCCTGTCACCCCACACATCTACCCCTGCTCACATGCTATCACCTCACACACTCTGCCACCCGCTTACAGCCTGTCACTCCACACCCTCTACCCCTGCTCATATGCTATCACCTCACACAATCTGCCACCCGCTCACAGCCTGTCACCCCACACATCTACCCCTGCTCACATGCTATCACCTCACAGCCTGTCACCCCACACCCTCTACCCCTGCTCACCTGCTATCACCTCACACAATCTGCCACCCGCTCACAGCCTGTCACCCCACACCCTCTACCCCTGCTCACATGCTATCACCTCACAGCCTGTCACCCCACACCCTCTACCCCTGCTCACATGCTATCACCTCACACAATCTGCCACCCGCTCACAGCCTGTCACCCCACACATCTACCCCTGCTCACCTGCTATCACCTCACACAATTTGCCACCTGCCCACAGCCTGTCACCCCACACCCTCTACCCCTGCTCACATGCTATCACCTCACACAATCTGCCACCCGCTCACAGCCTGTCACCCCACACATCTACCCCTGCTCACATGCTATCACCTCACACAATTTGCCACCTGCCCACAGCCTGTCACCCCGCACCCTCTACCCCTGCTCACATGCTATCACCTCACAGCCTGTCACCCCACACCCTCTACCCCTGCTCACATGCTATCACCTCACACAATCTGCCACCCGCTCACAGTCTGTCACTCCACACATTTATCTACTTGACACAGTCCTTCGCCCCACAACCTGTCCTCTTGTCACAGTCCGTCACCCCACAACCTCTGTCCCCCAGCCTGTTACCACATAACCGCTGATACTTTTAAATGTATTTTGTGTGAATCTGGCATTTTAGTGTAGTTTTATGTGGATTTGGATTTTTTTTTGGTGTTTTATGTTCATCTGGTATTTTCAGTGGATATGGATGTTTTCATTGTATTATGTGGATGTGGTATTTTCAATGTATTTTAATTTGGATGTATCTTTTTTTTTAATGTAGGCCAGAGTTTCACATACTCCGCCATCCAGTACAGGTTTTAAGGATAGCCATGCTTGAGCACAGGTGACTTAGGGCCTAATTCAGACCTGATCACAAAAGCAAAATCTTTCTCTCTCTTATGGGCAAAACCATGTGCACTGCAGGTGGGGCAAATGTAACATGTGCAGAGAGAGGTAGATTTGGGTGAGTTACAGTGTTTCTGTGCAGGGTAAATATACTGGCTGCTTTATTTTTACACTGCAATTTAGATTTCAGTTTGAACACACCCCACCCAAATCTAACTCTCTCTGCACATGTTACATCTGCCCCCCCTCCCCGCACTGCACATGGTTTTGCCCATTAGAGAATGTTTTTGCTGTTGCGATCAGGTCTGAATTAGGCCCTTAATCAGTAACTCAGTCAATTTGATTTAACTATCTGACATTACAGTCCAGGTTTTCAGGATTTCCATGCTTGTGTCCAGAGTTTGGGAAACTCTGATGGGACCCATAGTAGCGGTGTCATCAGTTCAAATTAAATGTGATGAGATCAATCACCACTCTTCAAATCGATGGCGCGCCGCTGTGGCTACATCTCAAGCTATTTTCTGCTGGCTGCGCACAGCATGCTGGGAGGAGGGACGGCATTGTCTGCTAGGGGCACGAACAAAAATCTTGCCTAGGGCATCAAATTGTCTAGGGCGAGCTCTGCGGGTGGGGCTCTGATACATGAGTGACAGCGCTGCTGGGTACGTGAGTTTTTTTTTTTTAACTTGTTGTAGTTCTTCTCTGTGAAAGCCGGAGTGACAGAGAGAGGCGGGAGGAGAAGCAAGACAACCTCTGGGACCTAGGTGAGGAAGCTATGCAGGATGATATAATAGGTATATTATAGTGAGTAGGGTATGCAGGGTGATATAATAGGTATATAGTGAGTAGGGTACAGAGAGTATATACAATATATAGATATTATATCACCCTCTGTACCTTACTCACTATATACATATTATATAACTTTGTGGTATGCTGCTCTTCGTACTGTAGTTTTCACCTGCCACTGCGGGACACAATCCTTAGTGGAAACAGACACGCCCATGGGTGGAGCTAGACACGCCCCCTTTGGCTGGAACATGACACGCCCTCTCAACGGCGCTCCTTCAATCTCCCTGAAACTACTTTTCAATAGCAGGCAAGTATGGAATTAGGCCCTGTGTCTGCTACCAGTAAAGACTATGGGGGTAATTCCAAGTTGATCGCAGCAGGAAATCTTTTAGCAGTTGGGCAAATCCATGTGCACTGCAGGGGATGCAGATATAACATGTGCAGAGAGAGTTAGATTTGGGTGGGTTATTTTGTTTCTGTGCAGGGTAAATACTGGCTGCTTTATTTTTACACTGCAATTTAGATTGCAGATTGAACACACCCCACCCAAATCTAACTCTCTCTGCACATGTTATATCTGCCTCCCCTGCAGTGCACATGGTTTTGCCCAACTGCTAAAAAAATTCCTGCTGCGATCAACTCGGAATTACCCCCTATGTGTTGTAACTGGAAAACCTGCCTGAGAGTCCTTATTTCAAGTACCCATGTTACAAAATATATATGATGTGTGTATATGTTATGTCTGAGAGAAAATGCCTAGTCTTGTAATACATTGCATTGTCCTGCTTTACTATGGGACTGTAACCACTTCAGGAGCAGAAGGAGTTAATGCAATCAGGAAGTGAGAGAGAGGCTCTGTGTGAGCTCAGAGTGGAGGACATGGATTAGGGGAAGGAGGAGGGAGGAGAAGTTTCCTGTGTGTGTGGAGAGAGGAGCAGGAGTGAGGACGCTGGTGCTGGGCTTGTTTTTCACACATCAGCTGCTTGTTTTTTATTTAGAGTTGGCAACATTGGACACAACACATTTCAGTGGAGGTGGCGGCGGGAGAGGAGGTGACGGTGACCGGCAGTGAGGTGAGCGATGTGCCAGGTGTATGAGAGACGTCTGTGGGCACCATATATGGTATGTGTGACCAGCTCCCCACACGTGGGACCTAGGCCCTAATTCAGACCTGATCGCAAAAGCAAAATCTTACTCTAATGTGCAAAACCATGTGCACTGCAGGTGGGGCAGATGTAACATGTGCAGAGAGAGTTAGATTTGGGTGGGTTATACTGTTTCTGTGCAGGGTAAATACTGGCTGCTTTATTTTTACACTGCAAATTATATTGCAGATTGAACACACTCCACCCAAATATAACTCTCTCTGCACATGTTATATCTGCCTCCCCTGCAGTGCACATGGTTTTGCCCAATTGCTATCAAAAATCCTGCTGTGATCAACTTGGAATTACCCCCTATGTCAGTGTTTCCCAACTGCGGTCCTCAAGGCACACTAACAGTCCTGGTTTTAGTGATATCCAGGCTGGAACACAGGTGACTTAATTAGTACCTCATTTATTTTGATTTAACCATCTGTGCTGAAGCCTGGATATCACTAAAACCTGCACTGTTGGTGTGCCTTGAGGACCGCGCTTGGGAATGCCTGCCCTATGTGCACTGCAGGTGGGGCAGATGTAAAATGTGCAGAGAGAGTTAGATTTGGGTGGGTTATACTGTTCCTGTGCAGGGTAAATACTGGCTGATTTATTTTTACACTGCAATTTAGATTTCAATTTTAACACACCACACCCAAATATAACTCTCTGCACATGTTACATCTGCCCCACCTGCAGTGCAATATGGTTGTGCCCATTAGAGACATTTTTTTACTGTTGCAATCAGGTCTGAATTAAGCCCCTTATGCAGTAAGGATTGCAATTTCTGATAAAAAGCCGTTTCTGCGATCAAATAGTTGCCGCCCAGAAATTGAGAAAAAACGCCCATTGCAGAAACTGTGACTGCATCGCAATATGCAGCTGATCGCAGAACCATGCGCAATTACCGGAACATGGAAGATTTTTCCTATCTGCGCCAGGTAAGGTCGGCTACAATTCTTGTGACACAAGAGGCTGGAAGTGGTCATCGCTGACGTCAGAGGCCCTCCTTAAAAACTCCTGGGACGCCTGCGCTTTATCACATACACCCAGAAAATGGCAGGTTTCCACCCAGAAACGCCGGCTTCCTGTCAGTCAAATAACATCTGCATTGTGATCACGATGTGTACGCATTTACTGTCGCTATTATTACTCGCACGTGCGCAATGCAAACACTGCTCATCCGCAGCCGTTCCATAATAAGCCGGATTGTGATTTGATAATTTTGCAATCCTTATTGAATAAGGTCCTTGGATGGAAGGTGGGCGAGCGGCGGATGGGGGATGGGGATGACCCTGCGGTGTAATACACAGCGCTCATTATATTTATACATGTAGCATCATATACTAGCATATATATTGTGTATATTATATATACAGATGTAGCCATGCTCATCATTGTGTATTGCGGCAGCGATGTGGTGACAAGTGTGCCCACTGCGTACGCATGCACACACCATGTTACCCTATGGCGCTAACACCCGCTGCAATCAGTATCACAGCGGCGCGTTCACACTATGCAGCAATGCGTGGGCATGTGGGAATGCATCACGGTATAGATGAGCGTGGCTACATCTGTAGTATAGGTGTATATAGGGAGAGAAAGCTATATCTATATCCTATCATGTGTATAACCTAGGACAGTATCCCTGCTGTATAATAACACTGTACATTATACATATACAGTATATATAGAGATAGATGTTATTGGTATATAGTCCCTAGTGTATCATGTGTATAACCTAGGACAGTATCCCTGCTGTATAATAACACTGCACATTATACATATACAGTATATATATATAGATGTTATTGGTATATAGTCCCTAGTGTATCATGTGTATAACCTAGGAGAGTGTCCCTGCTGTATAATAACACTGCACATTATACATATACAGTATATATAGAGAGAGATGTTATTGGTATATAGTCCCTAGTGTATCATGTGTATAACCTAGGACAGAGTCCCTGCTGTATAATAACACTGCACATTATACATATACAGTATATATAGAGAGAGATGTTATTGGTATATAGTCCCTAGCATATCATGTGTATAACCTAGGACAGTGTCCCTGCTGTATAATAACACTGCACATTATACATATACAGTATATATAGAGATAGATGTTATTGGTATATAGTCCCTAGTGTATCATGTATATAACCTAGGACAGCGTCCCTGCTGTATAATAACACTGCACATTATACATATACAGTATATATAAAGATAGATGTTATTGGTATATAGTCCCTAGTGTATCATGTATATAACCTAGGACAGCGTCCCTGCTGTATAATAACACTGCACATTATACATATACAGTATATACAGAGATAGATGTTATTGGTATATAGTCCCTAGTGTATCATGTGTATAACCTAGGACATAGTCTCTGCTGTATAATAACACCGCACATTATACATATACAGTATATATAGAGATAGATGTTATTGGTATATAGTCCCTAGTGTATCATGTGTATAACCTAGGACAGCGTCCCTGCTGTATAATTACACTGCACATTATACATATACAGTATATATAGAGATAGATGTTAGTGGTATATAGTCCCTAGTGTATCATGTATATAACCTAGGACAGAGTCCCTGCTGTATAATAACACTGCACATTATACATATACAGTATATATATATAGAGATAGATGTTATTGGTATATAGTCCCTAGCGCATCATGTGTATAACCTAGGACAGAGTCCCTGCTGTATAATAACACTGCACACTATACATAATCATATACAGTATATATAGAGATAGATGTTATTGGTATATAGTCCCTAGCGTATCATGTGTATAACCTAGGGCAGAGTCCCTGCTGTATAATAACACCGCACATTATACATATACAGTATATATAGAGATAGATGTTATTGGTATATAGTCCCTAGCGTATCATGTGTATAACCTAGGGCAGAGTCCCTGCTGTATAATAACACCGCACATTATACATATACAGTATATATAGAGATAGATGTTATTGGTATATAGTCCCTAGCGTATCATGTGTATAAGCTAGGGCAGAGTCCCTGCTGTATAATAACACCGCACATTATACATATACAGTATATATAGAGATAGATGTTATTGGTATATAGTCCCTAGCGTATCATGTATATAACCTAGGTCAGAGTCCCTGCTGTATAATAACACAGCTAATTATACATATACAGTATATATAGAGATAGATGTTAGTGGTACAGGTTAAGTATCCCAAATCCAAATATTCCGAAATACGGAATATTCCGAAATACGGACTTTTTTGAGTGAGAATGAGATAGTGAAACCTTTATTTTTTGATGGCTCAATGTACACACACTTTGGGGTCAATTCTATTCGGCAACTAAAGAATAGCGCCGGGAATTAGCTCCCGACGCTATTCAATTCAGCTAAAGTTAAGTCGGCGATGTCCCGTTCTCGCCGACTTAACAGGTAGTTTTGTCGGGAGAACAGGCATTCTTCGACTTAACTACCCGGCGCGAGGCTGATTCCCGACAGAATCAGCCTCGCGCCAGCCGCGAGGCAGCACTTTTGTCGGGTTTCTTCTCTCATCCCCCGGGGATGAGAGAAGAATTCCCGACAATTGCGGGCAACTAGTAGCAGAATTGAATAGCGTCGGGAGCTAATTCCTGGCGCTATTCTTTAGTTGCCGAATAGAATTGACCCCTTTGTTTAATACACAAAGTTATTAAAAATATTGTATTAAATTACCTTTAGGCTGTGTGTATAAGGTGTATATGAAACATAAATGAATTGTGTGCTTATATTTAGGACCCATCACCATGATATCTCATTAGGGCAGTGTTTTTCAACCACTGTGCCATGGCACACTAGTGTGCCCTGAGCAGACTCCAGGTGTGCCTCCATAGAAGCGCAGCCAGGCCCGTCAGCGTTTTGCTGCTACTGAGGACCTGGAATGATCAACACCGGTGGGTTTAGTAGTTGCGGAGCCAGTTCTAATTTTGGGCCCGGGCAGTGTTGGGCCCTTCAGGCTTTCTCAGATGTGGCTCAGGTGTTACCTACGGAGGAGCTGCGACATGACATCCTAGGACACCGAACTTCTCCATGCATCACCATTATATTTGAGTGTGCCTTGGCAATATTTAAATCTAGTTCAGTGTGCCGCGAGTTGTAAAAGGTTGAAAATCTCTGCATTAGGGTATGCAATTATTCCAAAATACGTAAAAATCCCATATCCAAAATACCTCTGGTCCCAAGCATTTTGGATAAGGGAGACTCAACCTGTATATAGTCCCTAGTGTATCATGTGTATACAGGTTGATTATCCCATATCCAAATATCCGAAATACAGACTTTTTTGAATGAGAGTGAGATAGTGAAACCTTTGTTTTCTGATGGATCAATGTACACAAACTTTGTTTTAGACACAAAGTTATTAAAAATATTGTATTAAATGACCTTCAGGCTGTGTGTATAAGGTGTATATGTAACATAAATGCATTCTGTGCTTAGATTTAGGTCCCATCACCATGATATCTCATTATGGTATGCAATTATTCCAAAATACAGAAAAATCCGATATCCAAAATACCTCTGGTCCCAAGCATTTTGGATAAGGGATACTCAACCTGTATAACCTAGGCCAGTATTCCTGCTGTATAATAACACTGCACATTATACATATACAGTATATATAGAGATAGATGTTATTGGTATATAGTCCCTAGCGTATCATGTGTATAACCTAGGACAGTATTCCTGCTGTATAATAACACTGCACATTATACATATACAGTATATATAGAGATAGATGTTATTGGTATATAGTCCCTAGTGTATCATGTGTATAACCTAGGACAGAGTCCCTGCTGTATAATAACACTGCACATTATACATATACAGTATATATAGAGATAGATGTTATTGGTATATAGTCCCTAGCGTATCATGTGCATAACCTAGGACAGCGTCCCTGCTGTATAATAACACTGCACATTATACCCCTTTTACACTCGCACTCCCGGGATGCTTCCCGGGATGCATTCCCGGGAGTGACCCCTTTCACACTGCACTAAGACCTGGGATGGACCTAGGATGCACCTGGGATGGACCTGGGACGGACCCATTTACACTGATCCCGGGATATCCCTATAATTCAGGTGCTGGGGGCTGAGCTGGAGGCGGAGCCAAAGGCAGTGGGGCATGAAAAGGAGAGATGGACACATTGGAGCACCCTAATCGATGTCTACCATCGATAGCCATGTAATCACTAACCATCGATGGTATAAAAAAAAAATATATATATATATATTAAAAATAAAAATATATATATGATCATCTCCTATCGATGATTTTAAGCATCAGTGCTTCATTCCCGGGCAGCTCAGTCTGTTAAGCAAACTTGGGGAAGGTGGACGAGAGTCGAAGAGCCGTCATTAGTGTTCACTCTAGGAGTGAAATGGGGCAGGGCGCCGGACTCAGGGGGGCACATGTGCGTCCGGAATGGGGGCGTGGCCACGCAAATTAGGGGCGTGGCCACGTCTCCGTCATTTTAGGGGGCGGTGCGGCCCACAGACGCTACTATAGAGAGCGTCTGTGGCTGGCGACGTCACTGTTGGGGGCGTGCCCAGCACCTCCGTCGGTGCTGGGCTTCCCCCAGCCCTCTCCCAATGCGTGAATGGATGCCGCGCGCATGCGCACGGCATCTATACACGCCGGGAGGGCAGGGAGCGGGCGGCTGTTCTAGCAGGGCGCCGCAAAAGGGGCAGGGCGGGTTTTGCTTGTTAAAAAACGGGCAGGGCGCGGCACCCTGCTAAAACAGCCTAGAGTGAACACTAGTCATCATTATAAAGATGAGGTCTCCGGCAAGGCGAATGGGCTCTGAAAGATGACATCATCTTTTCTGAGCCCATGAAAGCTCCAATCGGAGGCCTTTTAACAGTCTCGGGTAGTGAATCCTGGGACGGGCCCTTTCACACTACCCAGCTTCCCGGGACGGTCCTGGGACGGGTTGAAATCCCGGGATGCTCGACCCGGGAAATTGTCCCTGTACCCTTTCAAACTGACAAAAATCCCGGGATGATGCGCGTTCACGTGCAATATCCCGGGATTTTCATGCGAGTGTAAAAGGGGTATTATTGGTATATAGTCCCCTGCGTATCATGTATGTAACCTAGGACAGAGTCCCTGCTGTATAATAACAGTGCACATTATACATATACAGTATATATATATATATATAGATAGATAGATGTTATTGGTATATAGTCCCTAGCGTATCATGTGTATAGCCTAGGACAGCGTCCCTGCTGTATAATAACACTGCACATTATACATATACAGTATATATAGAGATAGATGTTATTGGTATATAGTCCACTGCGTATCATGTATGTAACCTAGGACAGAGTCCCTGCTGTATAATAACAGTGCACATTATACATATACAGTATATATATATATATATATATATATATATAGATGTTATTGGTATATAGTCGCCAGCGTATCATGGGTGTAACCTAGGACAGAGTCCCGGCTGTATAATATCACTGCACATTATACATATACAGTATATATAGAGAGAGATGTTATTGGTATATAGTCCCTAGTGTATCGTGTATAGCCTAGTACAGAGTCCCTGCTGTATAATAACACTGCACATTATACATATACAGTATATATAGAGAGAGATGTTTTTGGTATATAGTCCCTAGCGTATCATGTGTATAACCTAGGACACAGTCCCTGCTGTATAATAACACCGCACATAATACATATACAGTATATATAGAGAGATAGATGTTATTGGTATATAGTCCCTAGTGTATCATGTGTATAACCTAGTACAGCGTCCCTGCTGTTTAATAACACTGCACATTATACATATACAGTATATATAGAGATAGATATTATTGGTATATAGTCCCTAGCGTATCCTGTGTATAACCTAGGACAGAGTCCCTGCTGTATAATAACACTGCACATTATACATATACAGTATATATAGAGATAGATGTTATTGGTATATAGTCCCTAGTGTATCATGTTTATAACCTAGGACAGCGTCCCTGCTGTATAATTACACTGCACATTATACATATACAGTATATATAGAGATAGATGTTATTGGTATATAGTCCCTAGCGTATCGTGTATAACCTAGGATAGAGTCCCTTCTGTATAATAACACTGCACATTATACATGTACAGTATATATAGAGATAGATGTTATACCCCTTTTACACTCGCACTCCCGGGATGCGTCCCAGGATGCATTTCCGGGAGTGACCCCTTTCACACTGCACTAAGACCTGGGATGGACCTGGGACGGACCCATTTACACTGATCCTGGGATATCCCTATAATTCAGGTGCTGGGGGGCGGAGCTGGAGGCGGAGCCAAAGGCAGTGGGTCATGAAAAGGAGAGATGGACACATTGGAGCACCCTAATCGATGTCTACCATCGATAGCCATGTAATCACTAACCACCGATGGTATAAAAAAATATATATATATATTAAAAATAAAAATATATATGTGATCATCTCCCATCGATGATTTTAAGCATCAGTGCTTCATTCCCGGGCAGCTCAGTCTGTTAAGCAAACTTGGGGAAGGTGGACGAGAGTCGAAGAGCCGTCATCATTATAAAGATGAGGTCTCCGGCAAGGCGAATGGGCTCTGAAAGATGACATCATCTTTTCTGAGCCCATGAAAGCTCCAATCGGAGGCCTTTTAACAGTCCCGGGTAGTGAATCCCGGGACGGGCCCTTTCACACTACCCAGCTTCCCGGGACGGTCCCTGTACCCTTTCAAACTGACAAAAATCCCGGGATGATGCGCGTTCACGTGCAATATCCCGGGATTTTCATGCGAGTGTAAAAGGGGTATTATTGGTATATAGTCCCCTGCGTATCATGTATGTAACCTAGGACAGAGTCCCTGCTGTATAATAACAGTGCACATTATACATATACAGTATATATATATAGATGTTATTGGTATATAGTCGCCAGCGTATCATGGGTGTAACCTAGGACAGAGTCCCTGCTGTATAATAACACTGCACATTATACATATACAGTATATATAGAGATAGATGTTATTGGTATATAGTCCCTAGCGTATCATGTGTATAACCTAGGACAGAGTCCCTGCTGTATAATAACACTGCACATTATACATATACAGTATATATAGAGATAGATGTTATTGGTATATAGTCCCTAGCGTATCATGTGTATAACCTAGGACAGAGTCCCTGCTGTATAATAACACCGCACATTATACATATACAGTGTATATATATATATATATATATATATATATATATATATATATATATATATATATATATATATATATATATATATATATATAGAGATAGATGTTACTGGTATATAGTCCCTAGCGTATCATGTGTATAACCTAGGACAGAGTCCCTGCTGTATAATAACACTGCACATTATACATATACAGTATATATAGAGAGAGATGTTATTGGTATATAGTCCCTAGTGCATCATGTGTATAACCTAGGACAGAGTCCCTGCTGTATAATATCACTGCACATTATACATACACAGTATATATAGAGAGAGATGTTTTTGATATATAGTACCTAGTGTATCGTGTATAGCCTAGTACAGCGTCCCTGCTGTTTAATAACACTGCACATTATACATATACAGTATATATAGAGATAGATGTTATTGGTATATAGTCCCTAGCGCATCATGTGTATAACCTAGGACAGAGTCCCTGCTGTATAATAACACTGCACATTATACATATACAGTATATATAGAGAGAGATGTTATTGGTATATAGTCCCTAGTGCATCATGTGTATAACCTAGGACAGAGTCCCTGCTGTATAATATCACTGCACATTATACATACACAGTATATATAGAGAGAGATGTTTTTGATATATAGTACCTAGTGTATCGTGTATAGCCTAGTACAGCGTCCCTGCTGTTTAATAACACTGCACATTATACATATACAGTATATATAGAGATAGATGTTATTGGTATATAGTCCCTAGCGCATCATGTGTATAACCTAGGACAGAGTCCCTGCTGTATAATACACTGCACATTATACATATACAGTATATATAGAGATAGATGTTAACATAGAAACATAGAAACATAGAATTTGTCGGCAGATAAGAACCACTTGGCCCATCTAGTCTGCCCCTTTTTTTTTTTTATATATTATTTTTTTTTTTTATCACTAACCTTATTTGTTCCTTATTTCTTTGTAAGGATATCCTTATGTCTATCCCATGCATGTTTAAATTGCTCTACTGTCTTAGCCTCTACCACCTCTGATGGGAGGCTATTCCACTTGTCCACTACCCTTTCTGTGAAATAATTTTTCCGCAAATTTCCCCTGAACCTCCCCCCCTCCAGTCTCAGTGCATGTCCTCGTGTCCTATTGCTTCTCTTCATTTGGAGAATGTTTCCCTCCTGGACTTTGTTAAAACCCTTCATATATTTGAAAGTTTCTATCATGTCCCCCCTTTCTCTTCTCTGCTCCAAACTATACATATTGAGATTTCTTAGTCTTTCTGGGTATGTTTTGTGATGTAGGCCATGCACCATTTTAGTTGCCCTCCTTTGTACAGTTTCTAATGTATTAATATCCTTTTGAAGATATGGCCTCCAGAACTGAATACAGTATTCTAGATGAGGCCGTACCAATGACCTATACAGTGGCATTATTACTTCTTTCTTTCTGCTGCTGATTCCTCTCCCAATGCAGCCAAGCATCTGACTAGCCTTCCTCATTGCCTTGTTACATTGCTTACCTGCCTTTAAGTCATCTGGAATAGTGACTCCTAGATCCCTTTCCTCCTCAGTAGTTTCCAGTATAGTGCCATTAATACTGTATTTAGCTTTAGGATTTTTGAGACCCAAGTGCATGATTTTGCATTTTTTGGCATTAAACTGTAATTGCCAGACTCTTGACCATTCCTCTAGTCTACCTAGATCCTCAATCATTTGTTTTACCCCACCTGGTGTGTCTACCCTGTTGCATACCTTTGTGTCATCTGCAAAAAGGCATACTTTCCCTTTAATCCCATTTGCAATGTCACCAATAAAGATATTGAAAAGCACTGGTCCAAGTACAGATCCCTGGGGTACTCCACTGGTAACATTTCCCTCTTGTGAATGCACTCCATTTACCACAACTCTCTGTTTTCTATCCTTCAACCAAGATCTTATCCATTCAATAATCCTAATATCCAATCCCAAACTTTCAAGTTTATTTAGCAGTCTGCGATGTGGAACTGTGTCAAAAGCCTTACTAAAGTCAAGATAAGCTATATCCATGGCTCCACCTTTATCCATCACTTTAGTCACACAATCAAAAAAGTCAATAAGATTTGTTTGACATGATCTTCCCCCAGTGAATCCATGCTGTTTGGGATCCAGTAAATTGCCGGATTTGAGATGATCTACAACTCTTTCTTTTAAGAGTGTTTCCATCAATTTCCCTACTACTGATGTAAGACTCACTGGTCTGTAGTTGTTTGCCTCTTCCTTGCTTCCACTTTTGTGCAGTGGGACTACGTTTGCTCTTTTCCAGTCCCCTGGAATTTCTCCTGTAGCTAATGACTGGTTGAATAATTCTGTCAATGGTGCTACCAGCACCTCTTTAAGTTCTTTTAGTATCCTTGGATGTATCCCATCTGGCCCCATAGATTTGTCCACTTTCAGCTTTGAGAGTTCTGTTAGGACCTTCTCCTCTGTAAATGTACTTGTTTCATTTTCCTGAATATCCCTGCAACTTAACTGTGGCCCCTTCCCCTCTCTTTCAGTAGTAAATACTGAGCAAAAATAATCATTAAGATGATCTGCTATTAAATTGTCTCCCTCAACAAGATTCCCAGTGTCCGTCTTTAGTTTTATAATTCCGCCTTTTGTTTTTCTTTTTTCGCTTATATACCTAAAAAAAGTTTTGCCTCCTTTACCCACTGACTGGGCCATTTTCTCCTCAGCTTGTGCCTTTGCACATCTGATTACCTTCTTTGTCTCCTTCTGTCTAACAAGATATATCTTTTTGTCTTCATTATTTTGTGTCTGCTTATATTTCCTAAAAGCCATCTTTTTTGCTCTCACAATATTTGCTACTTCTTTTGCAAACCACACTGGCTTCCTTTTCCTTGTGTTTTTCCTAACAGTTTTGATACAAAGGTCTGTTGCCTTCAATATTGCACATTTGAATGTTTTCCACCTCTCCTGCACTGTTTCCAAGTTCCTCCACTCTGCCAAAGAATCGCTTACACATTTTCCCATCCCTACAAAATCAGCCTTCCTAAAATCCAACACCTTTGTTTTTGTATGGGACGAGTCAGTCTCTGTCTTAATGCTGAACCATACTGCTTGATGATCACTGGATCCGAGGTTTTCACCCACTTTTACGTCTGATAATCTGTCTCCATTTGTAAGTATTAAGTCTAATATTGCGTCTTTCCGAGTGTATCATGTGTATAACCTAGGACAGAGTCCCTGCTGTATAATATCACTGCACATTATACATATACAATATATATATATATATATATATATATATATATATATAGATATATATAGATATATATATATATATATATATAGAGATATAGATAGATAGATATGATAGATGTTATTGGTATATAGTCCCCTGCGTATCATGTGTATAACCTAGGACAGAGTCCCTGCTGTATAATAACACTGCACATTATACATATACAGTATATATAGAGATAGATGTTATTGGTATATAGTCCCTAGCGTATCATGTGTATAACCTAGGACAGAGTCCCTGCTGTATAATAACACTGCACATTATACATATACAGTATACTATATATTGTAAGCTTGCCAGCAGGGCCTTCTTACCTCTGTCTGTCTGTTTTTACCCAGTTTTGTTCTATTACTGTTGTTCTAATTGTAAAGCGCAACGGAATATGCTTTGCTATATAAGAAACTGTTAATAAATAAATAAATATAGAGATAGATGTTATTGGTATATAGTCCCTAGCGCATCATGTGTATAACCTAGGATAGTGTCCCTGCTGTATAATAACACTGCACATTATACATATACAGTATATATAGAGATAGATGTTATTGGTATATAGTCCCTAGGGCATCATGTGTATATAGCCTAGGGCAGTGTCCCTGCTGTATAATAACACTGCACATTATACATATACAGTATATATAGAGAGAGATGTTATTGGTATATAGTCCCTAGTGTATCATGTATATAACCTAGGGCAGCGTCCCTGCTGTATAATAACACTGCACATTATACATTTACAGTATATATAGAGATAGGTGTTATTGGTATATAGTCCCTAGCGTATCATATGTATAACCTAGGACATAGTCCCTGCTGTATAATAACACTGCACATTATACATATACAGTATATATAGAGATAGATGTTATTGGTATATAGTCCCCAGCGTATCATGTATATAACCTAGGACAGCGTCCCTGCTGTATAATAACACTGCACATTATACATATACAGTATATATAGAGATAGATGTTATTGGTATATAGTCCCTAGTGTATCATGTGTATAGCCTAGTACAGAGTCCCTGCTGTATAATAACACTGCACATTATACATATACAGTATATATAGAGATAGATGTTATTGGTATATAGTCCCTAGTGTATCATGTGTATAACCTAGGACAGCGTCCCTGCTGTATAATAACATTGCACATTATACATATACAGTATATATAGAGATAGATGTTATTGGTATATAGTCCCTAGTGTATCATGTGTATAACCTAGGACAGAGTCCCTGCTGTATAATAACACTGCACATTATACATATACAGTATATATAGAGATAGATGTTATTGGTATATAGTCCCAGCGTATCATGTGTATAGCCTAGTACAGCGTCCCTGCTGTATAATAACACTGCACATTATACATATACAGTATATATAGAGATATGTTATTGGTATATAGTCCCTAGTGTATCATGTGTATAACCTAGGACAGTATTCCTGCTGTATGATAACACTGCACATTATACATATACAGTATATATAGAGATAGATGTTGGTGGTATATAGTCCCTAGTGTATCATGTATATAACCTAGGACATAGTCCCTGCTGTATAATAACACTGCACATTATACATATACAGTATATATAGAGATAGATGTTATTGGTATATAGGGGTATATGCAATTCCGGACGAATTGCGCCTTTTTTTCGTCCGTTTAAAAATTCGCCTGCACTCGACAGCCGCAGCCCTGCCACCGGGACCATGAATTCACCATATGCAATGCAAAACGGATTCGACACACCCCTTGGCGGATAACGGACCAATCGGCGAGTAGTGGGCGTCCGGAATTCGACTTCCCGCTGTTTGCAGCCCTTTATTAGGGCTTGTTTGCTGCGTGCTCTGCAGCCATTTTGTGAACCTGCAGAGAGGTGTGAGGAGGTGCAGAGCTAGCAAATTGGTTGTTTGCTGTGGTATAGTTTGGACACCCAGCAGGCTTTATTCCAGGACAGACAGGAGGATACCTGTTACCCCGGAGGAGAGTCGTTTTTGGAGCTATTACTACATTTGTAGGTAAGTACCACATGTGGGTCTGGTGTTGCATGTATGTGTTTGTGTAGTGGGGGTTGCCATGAGGTGTACATGGGGTGTTTGGGTATGTGTGCAGGTATGTGTATAGCTCCTGCTTGTTTTGCTGCATTTTTTTGTGGAGTTTTGTGTTTTGGGGTAGTTTTTCACGTTGTTTTTTTTCTTCTTAAAATGACTTTCTCTGACGTCCTAGTGGATGCTGGGGACTCCATAAGGACCATGGGGAATAGACAGGTCCGCAGAAGAGTGGGCAAATCTAAAGAAAGATTTAGGACTATCTGGTGTGCACTGGCTCCTCCCACCATGACCCTCCTCCAAGCCTCAGTTAGATTTCTGTGCCCGGCCGAGCTGGATGCACACTGGGAGGCTCTCCTGAGCTCCTAGAAAGAAAGCATAGTTTAGGTTTTTTATTTTCAGTGAGACCTGCTGGCTCACTGCAGCGAGGGACTAAGGGGAGAAGAAGCGAACCTACCTAACTGGTGGTAGCTTGGGCTTCTTAGGCTACTGGACACCATTAGCTCCAGAGAGATCGCACACAGGACCCGACCTCGCCGTCCGTTCCCGGAGCCGCGCCGTCGTCCCCCTTGCAGAGCCAGAAGCAAGAAGGTCCAGAAAATCGGCGGCTGAAGACTTCTGTCTTCTCCAAGGTAGCGCACAGCACTGCAGCTGTGCACCATTGCTCCTCATGCACACCACACACTGCGGTCACTGATGGGTGCAGGGCGCTGGGGGGGGAGCCCTGAGCAGCAATAATAAACACCTTGGCTGGCAAACTGACACCATATATAGCCCCAGGGGCTATATAGGTGTAAATTAACCCCTGCCAGAAGTATTAAAATAGCGGGAGAAAGCCCACCGAAAAAGGGGCGGAGCCATCTCCCTCAGAACACTGGCGCCATTTTCCCTGACAGCTCCGCTGGAAGGATCGCTCCCTGGCTCTCCCCTGCAGTCCTGCACTACAGAAAGGGTAAAAAAGAGGGGGGCACAAATTTAGGCGCAGTATAGATTATATATGCAGCTATAAGGGAAAACACTTTTTACAAGTGATATCCCTGTGGTATATAGCGCTCTGGTGTGTGCTGGCATACTCTCCCTCTGTCTCACCAAAGGGCTTTGTGGGGTCTTGTCCTCAGTCAGAGCATTCCCTGTGTGTGTGCTGTGTGTCGGTACTGCTGTGTCGACATGTATGATGAGGAAAATTATGTGGAGGCGGAGCAAATGCCTGTGAATGTGATGTCACCCCCTGCGGGGTCGACACCTGTGTGGATGGACTTATGGAAGGAATTACGTGACAGTGTCAACTCCTTACACAAAAGGTTTGACGACATAGGACAGCCGGCTACTCAGCTTGTGCCTGTTCCAGCGTCTCAAATGTCATCAGTGGCTTTAAAACGACCGCTACCTCAGATGACAGATACAGATGTCGACACGGATACCGACTCCAGTGTCGACGACGATGAGACTAGTGTACCCTCCAATAGGTCCACCCGTTACATGATTGAGGCAATGAAAAATGTATTACACATTTCTGATAATACCCCAGGTACCACAAATAAGGGTATTATGTTTGGTGAGAAAAAACTACCAGTAGTTTTTCCTGCATCTGAGGAATTAAATGAGGTGTGTGAGGAAGCGTGGACTTCCCCAGATAAGAAATTGATAATTTCTAAACGGTTATGGGCAGAGTACCCTTTCCCGCCAGAGGATAGGTCACGTTGGGAAACACCCCCTAGGGTAGATTAAGGCGCTGACACGCTTATCAAAAAAGGTGGCACTACCGTCTCCGGATACGGCTGCCCTAAAGGAACCTGCTGATAGAAAGCAGGAAAATACCATTAAAACTATATACACACACACGGGCATTATATTGAGACCCGCTATTGCATCGGCATGGATGTGCAGTGCTGCAGCTGCGTGGTCAGATTCCCTGTCGGATAATATTGATAGTATGGATAGGGACAATATTTTGCTGACGATAGAGCATATAAAAGACGCCGTCTTATACATGCGTGATGCACAGAGGGATATTTGCCGGCTGGCATCAAAAATAAGCGCTATGTCCATTGTCGCCAGAAGGGGGTTATGGACTCGGCAATGGTCAGGCGATGCCGACTCGAAACGGCACATGGAAGTTTTGCCCTATATGGGGGTGGAACTGTTTGGGGATGGTCTTTCAGACCTCGTTTCCACAGCTACTGCTGGGAAATCAACTTTTCTGCCACAGACTACCCCACAGCAAAAGAAAGCACCGTATTATCATGTACAGTCCTTTCGGCCCCAGAAAAGCAAGAGGGCTAGAGGATCATCCTTTCTGCCGAGAGGCAAAGGTAGAGGGAAAAAGCTGCAGCACACAGCTAGTTCCCAAGAGCAGAAGTCCTCCCCCGCGTCCGGTAAGTCCACAGCATGACGCTGGGGCTGCTCAGGCGGACCCGGGTATGGTGGGGGCCCGTCTCGGTAATTTCAGCGCACAGTGGGCTCTCTCACAGGTGGATCCCTGGGTCCTTCAAGTAGTATCTCAGCGGTACAGGCTGGAATTCGAGACGTCTTCCCCCCCCCCCCCCCCCCCCCGCCCTTTCCTAAAATCTGCCTTACCGGCAACTCCCTTTGCCAGGGAGGCAGTGTTGGTGGCTATTCAAAAACTGTATTCACAGCAAGTGATTGTCAAGGTACCCCTCCTTCAACAAGGAAAGGGTTACTATTCCACAATGTTTGTGGTACCGAAACCGGACGGTTCGGTGAGACCCATCTTAAATTTAAAATCCTTGAACACTTATATCAAAAGTTTCAAGTTCAAGATGGAATCGCTCAGGGCGGTTATTGCGAGCCTGGACAAGGGGGATTACATGGTCTCCCTGGACATCAAGGATGCGTACCTGCATGTCCCCATTTACCCTCCTCACCAGGAGTACCTCAGATTTGTGGTACAGGACTGTCACGATCTCCTGATAAAGGCGAGGTCCAAGGAACAGTTGGTAGTGGGGGTAGCACTTTCTCTGGAAGTGCTGCAACAGCACGGCTGGATTCTCAATATTCCAAAGTCACAGCTGGTCCCGACGACACGTCTTCTGTTCCTGGGAATGATTATGGACACAGACCAGAAAAAAGTGTTTCTTCCAGTGGAAAAAGCAGAGGAGTTGTCATCTCTAGTCAGAAACCTCCTAAAACCAGGACAGGTGTCGGTACATCAATGCACACGAGTCCTGGGAAAAATGGTAGCTTCGTACAAAGCAATTCCATTCGGAAGGTTCGACGCAAGGATTTTCCAGTGGGACCTGTTGGACAATTGGTCCGGGTCCCATCTCCAGATGCAGCAGCGGATAACCCTGTCGGCAAGGACCAGGGTGTCGCTGCTGTGGTGGCTGCAGAGGGCTCATCTACTAGAGGGCCGCAGATTCGGAATACAGGACTGGGTCCTGGTGACCACGGATGCCAGCCTTCGAGGCTGGGGTGCAGTCACACAGGGAAGAAATTTCCAAGGACTGTGGTCAACTCAGGAGATTTCACTTCACATTAATATTCTGGAGCTAAGGGCCATTTACAATGCCCTAAGCCAAGCAAGACCCCTGCTTCAGAACCAGCCGGTACTGATCCAATCAGACAACATCACGGCGGTCGCCCATGTAAACAGACAGGGCGGCACAAGAAGCAGGAGGGCAATGGCAGAAGCCACAAGGATTCTCCTGTGGGCGGAAAATCACGTGTTAGCACTGACAGCAGTGTTCATTCCGGGAGTGGACAACTGGGAAGCAGACTTCCTCAGCAGGCACGACCTCCACCCGGGAGAATGGGGACTTCATCCAGAAGTCTTCCAAATGCTGGTAAACCGTTGGGAAAGACCACAGGTGGACATGATGGCGTCCCGCCTCAGCAAAAAGCTAAAAAGATATTGCGCCAGGTCAAGGGACCCTCAGGCGATCGCTGTGGACGCTCTAGTAACACCGTGGGTGTACCAGTCTGTTTATGTGTTTCCTCCTCTGCCTCTCATTCCCAAGGTACTGAGAATAATACGAAGGCGAGGAGTGAAAACTATACTCGTGGTTCCGGATTGGCCAAGAAGAGCTTGGTACCCGGAACTTAAAGAGATGCTTTCAGAGGACCCATGGCCTCTACCGCTACGGCGGGACCTGCTGCAGCAGGAGCCCTGCCTGTTCCAAGACTTACCGCGGCTGCGTTTTGATGGCATGGCGGTTGAACACCAGATCCTGAAGGAAAAGGGCATTCCGGAGGAAGTCATCCCTACCCTGATCAAAGCCAACGTTTTGAAGTTTTAATTACTTTGTCCTCAGGTTATAACAGATACAACAAACACATACCTTATATCCCCTTCCCATGTGCGGTGAGCTCCGGCGTGGACCCGGCGTTCAGACGCCCACCGATGACGTCATCCTGCCGTCCCGCCCACCGGAGGCATCACCCTATAATCAACATCCCAAATATGCAGGCGCCGACAGAGGCGGTGGACGCGCCGAGGTGGTCAGTGGAAAAGGACGAGGACGAGGCAGAGTGGGACGTCCCCCGCTATATCGGAAGAGATAGTGTTCAACCTATCTACCCATAATCTCACCTCCACTGAATTACAGGTACTGAGAAAGGGACTTTCGTTTGTCCCCACTGTCAAATTTGACTCTTTCCAGTGGGAAGTGGAGAGGTATAAACTTAACCGGCAATTAAAGCTACACGAGCATTTTAGGGGCAGTAAGAGCTTGACACCAGTTGATGTGGAGGAGGGGATGCCCCCTAAGTTATTAAAATTACAAAATCGCAGTAAATTTGATCCTGTCTCAAACAATGCTACCATAAAGACCTATGGACGGTTATTGAATCATACTGTATCTGTTGGTATTGCCTCTGAATTGAATTCAAAGTGTTATAACAATTTGAGTAATATTGAATATGAAGCACTTAGAGATCTGGCATCTTTTACTGATATCACGATTCGCCCCGCCGATAAAGGTGGGGGAATCGTGATACAGGATTTGGGTGCATACAAGGACGAATTGTATTGTCAATTAAATTATGTTACAGTATATAAGGTGTTGAAGGGCGATCCGACAGGTCGGTTTGCTCAAATTTTGTGTGATAAGTTACAGGCGGCCGTAGAGACGGTGATAATTAGTAACACTCTAATGAAAGCATTAATTGTTGATCATCCGGTTGTCCCGGTCTTATACTCACTGCCTAAAATACATAAGTCTCTGGAGAATCCGCCTGGGCGCCCTATCATTGCGGCCCGTAATGGGCTCTTTCAAAAAGTGGCTACATACCTTGACACGTTACTGCAACCTTGTATTGTCTGTAGGAACAGATATTTGCTGGATACGACCTCTTTCATCAATCACTTGCAAAAATTAGGGAATATTCCTGGTGATAGTATTTTGTGTAGTATAGACATTTCAAGTCTGTATACAGTTATTCCCAACGATGCAGGGTTACTGGCAGTGCGTAAGCTCATTGAGGGGGATCCTTTATACACTGGGCCAGATGTAGATTTCGTGATTGATTTGTTAGAAATGACCTTGACTCACAATTATTTTATTTTTGATGGCAGGTTTTACCTGCAGACATCTGGGTGTGCGATGGGGTCCCCTGTGGCCCCATCGTATGCTAACTCATATATGTTTGTAGCAGAGCAAGAAATCTTTTTTGACAATAGTGGTATTTCTGAAGCTATCATCATGTATCTAAGATACATAGATGACGTGTTCGTCATCTGGTCTAAATCTGAGGAGGCACTACAGAATTTTATTAATACACACAATCAGTCCAGCCATCCTATTAAATTTACTTCTAATATGAGTAGAGACAGTGTCAACTTTTTGGATGTATTGGTACAATGTAGGAATGGTATCTTGTCTACTGACCTATATCATAAAAGCACTGATCGCAATACTGTGCTGCACTTCTCCAGCTTTCATCCCCTTCCATCCAAATATGGGTTACCATACTCACAGTTCTTACGAGCTGTGAGGATTTGCAGCGAGAGAGAAAATGCTATTGCGAGGATTGATGAGATGATTGATAAGTTTAGGCAGAGGGGATACCCTCTTGATAGATTGTTGCAGGCTAAAGAAAAAGCCCTTAGTATAAATCGACAATCCTTGCTCACACAGCAAGTGAAACAATCAACTAGATCACGGTTACCTTGGGTAAATCATTTTAACACCAAGAGTGGAGCTATTGCTAAGGCGGCGAAATCCCTTTGGCCCATGATTCAGTCAGATCGTGATCTCAACATGACTGAGACTTCTATTATGCCCACTTACACTAGGGGAAGAAACCTTAGGGACTGGCTGGTTAAAACTGACGTCACTGATTTAGCCTCTATACAAAGCGAACAGAATTCCTTTCTTGCCCTTCGCAAAGGTTGCTTTAGGTGTTTAAATTGCACGACCTGTAGATCCCTGCTGACAGGAAGTATATTTCATCACCCCTTCAGTGGGAGAAAATATACCATCAAGTTCAGACTCGCATGCACTACTAAGTTTATCATCTATTTAATTAGTTGCCCCTGTGGCTTGCACTATGTTGGGAAAACTGACTGCACACTGAGGGAACGGATGGCCAATCATAAATTGGCCATCAGGAAAGCTATCCTGAGTGGGACTAGTGACCAGCCGGTAGCACGGCACTTTGCAGTCGCTAAACATAGTGTTGCTTGTCTAAAATACATTATTATAGATCATGTACCATCTAAAGTGAGAGGGGGCAATAGATCTTTAAAACTGCTACAAAAGGAGTCTAAATGGATTCATGAATTGCAAACTCTGGCACCAAGGGGTCTCAATGAGACATTGGGGCTGCATTGCTTTTTATAGCATACTGTGAGTATGTTTTGTGTCTGCTTACTGGGCAGGGGATGTTGATCCGTGTTACATACCTCATTAGGAGTGATTAATGTGTTGATGTTTTGATGACATTTGCATGTACTGTATCTGTGCCTGATCTACAATTGTTTTTTAATCTGCATGCTTCTGGTGCACTTTTGATTGGTATTTTTATGATGTTTATATTTGGGATGTTGATTATAGGGTGATGCCTCCGGTGGGCGGGACGGCAGGATGACGTCATCGGTGGGCGTCTGAACGCCGGGTCCACGCCGGAGCTCACCGCACATGGGAAGGGGATATAAGGTATGTGTTTGTTGTATCTGTTATAACCTGAGGACGAAGTAATTAAAACTTCGAAACGTTGTTTTCATTCAACCTGCTTTTGTGCTTCATTGTACCGGAGTGCCGCCAACTGTACACTATACATGACCCGCTGCCATACGGGTGTAGGAGGGCACCGGACCGTTATGTTCTGAGACTGGGAGTGCTGCCGAAGGATTGTTATTTATTTATATATATATATATATATATATATATATATATATATATATATATATATATATATATGTATATGTATATATATATATATATATATATATATATATATATATATATATATATATATATATATATATATATATATATATTATATATATATATGTATCCACCGATTGTGCAAGTTGACCCACTTAAAAAGATGAGAGGTCTGTAATTTCCATCATAGGTACACTTCAACTGTGAGAGACAGAATCTGGAAAAAAACACAAGGAAATCACATTGGATGATTTTTAAACAATTTATTTGTTTATTCTTGCGGAAAATAAATATTTGGGCAATCAAAAAGTTTAACTCAATAATTTGTAATATAACCTCTGTTGGCAATTACAGAGGTCAAACATTTCCTGCACACACTGTAGCAGGTATTTTGGCCCACTCTTCCATGCAGATCTTCTCTAGATCGGTCATGTTTTGGGGCTGTCGCCGGGCAACAGAGCCTTTCAACTCCCTCCACAGATTTTCTATTGGGTTGAGGTCTGGAGACTGGCTAGGCCACTCCAGGATCTTGAAATGCTTCTTACGGAGCCACTCCTTAGTTGCCCGGGCGGTGTGTTTGGGGTCATTGTCATGCTGGAAGACTCAGCCACGTTCCATCTTTAATGCTCTTATTGAGGGAAGGAGGTTTTTGCCCAAAATCTCACAATACATGGCCCCATTTATCCTCTCCTTAATACGGATCAGTCATCCTGTCCCCTTTGCAGAAAAGCAGCCCCAAAGCATGATGTTTCCACCCCCATGCTTCACAGTGTGTATGGTGTTCTTGGGATGCCATTCATCATTATTCTCCCTCCAAACAAGGCGAGTGGAGTTTATACCAAAAAGTTTGATTTTGCTCTCATCTGACCACATTACATTCTCCCAATCCTCCTCTGGATCATCCAGATGGTCACTGGCAATCTTTAGACGGGCCTGGACATGTGCTGGCTTAAGCAGGGGGACCTTTCGGGTACTGCAGGATTTCAATCCATGACGACGTAGTGTGTTACTAATGGTAACCTTTGTGACTGTGGTCCCAGCTCTCTTGAGGTCATTGACCAGGTCCCCCCGTGTAGTTCTGGGCTGATTCCTCACCATTCTCAAGATCATTGATACCCCACAAGGTGAGATCTTGCATGGAGCCCCAGGTCGAGGGAGATTGTCAGTGATCTTGTATTTCTTCCATTTTTTTATAATTGTGCCAACGGTTGATCTCTTCTCACCATGCTGCTTGCTTATTGTCGAGTAGCTCATCCCAGCCTTGTGCAGCTCTACAATTTTGTCCCTGGTGTCCTTAGACAGCTCTCTGGTCTTGGCCACGGTGGAGAGGTAGCAGTCTGACTGTTTGAGGGTGTGGACAGGTGTCTTTTATACAGATAACCAGTTCAAACAGGTGCTATTAATACAGGTAATGAGTGGAGGATAGAAGAGCTTCTTAAAGAAGTAACAGGTCTGTGAGAGCCAGAAATCTTGCTGCTTGGTAGGTGTCCAAATATTTATTTTCCACAAGAATATACAAGTAAATTGTTTAAAAATCATACAATGTAATTTCCTGTTTTTCTTTTCTTTTTCAGATTCAGTCTCTCACAGTTGAAGTGTACCTATGATGGAAATTACAGAGCTCTCTCATTTTAAGTGGGTCAACTTGCACAATCGGTGGCTGTCCAAATACTTTTTTATCCCACTGTGTGTGTGTGTGTGTGTGTGTGTGTGTGTGTGTGTGTGTGTAGGGAGTGGAAGCATTAAGAATGGCTTTTGGGAAACAACCATGTGTCGACTACCCCACTGAATTTCTATTGGGGTTAGTTGAATTAATTTTGATGAATAATCATTTTTTATATAAGAAAGATTATTATATGCAGATCTCAGGGACGGCGATGGGGTCTAATCTGGCCCCGGCATACGCCAATCTGTTTATGGCACAATATGAAGCCATACATATTTTTCCGAGATAAGGCCAGAATATTGTTTTCTTCCGTCGTTTCATTGACGATATCTTTCTATTATGGAATGGTACACAGAGGGCATTTGAACAAATGGTCAATGAATTGAATTTACTTGACAGCCCCATTAGATTCACCGCTTCCTGTTCATATAAAGAAATCAACTTTTTGGATGTGACCCTCATCAACACAGGGACACGGTTAATAACTACACTGTTCCGTAAACCCACTGACCGTAACCAGTTGTTATAGGCTACCAGTCATCACCCCCCTGCTCTAAAAGACAGTCTCCCCATTTCACAATACTTAAGGGTAATGAGACTGAACTCAGAGATCACTCGATGTAGGGAACAAGTGGACAAAATCACCACACGTTTTAGAGAGAGGGGTTATTCCAATAAACAGTTACACAAATGTCTTCAAAAAGCTGAACAAATTTTTGCGGGTACTAGACCTAAAACTAAGACACATGATCGCTTGGTTTTTCCAACTCAATATGATGGTAGTGCAGCACAGATGAAAAAGGCACTACATCGCCACTGGCCAATTATCCAAACAGACGATACCTTACCCTTTGGTCGAACGGGGGCGCCAATGATGGCATACAGGAGAGGTGCTAACTTAAAACAAATACTGATGAGGCCACGTATGTTTCCAGAAAAAGAAAAAACCCCATGGACCACTCTGATGCAAGCCAAACCGGGGTGTTTCTCGTGTGGGGGTTGCACGACGTGCAGGTCCATGATTATAGGACCTACGTTTACACATCCCCACACAGGGAAAACTATTAGACTTAAACATCATTTACACTGTCGCCTTGACTTTGTAATTTACATACTCAAATGCCCCTGTGGTTTGTATTACGTTGGTCTCACCACACAAATTTTTCGTGACCGTATGGCCAATCATAGGTCATCCATCCATACAGCTATCCTTACTGGTCAAACAGATAAACCGGTGGCTCGCCACTTTGTGGAAGCCAGACATCAGGTGGCTAGTTTGAAGTGCAAACCTATAGATTGGATCCCTCCAAATCCGACTGGAGGGGATCGCACCCTAGCCCTCCGACAGCGGGAATGTTATTGGATCCATGCTCTAGATACAGTATCACCTAGGGGCCTCAATGAAGCTAATCCCCTTAATGTCTTTTTATGAAAGTGTCAAAACATTTGGAATAGAGGTTATGAACCTTTACTAGCCTTAATTAGCATGGATTTGAACATGGGCCGCCTACCAACACTGGGTGGTATGACTCCATAGGCAACTTGGTAGTATTAAAATATTCATAAGTTGTATTTATGTCTTATGTTTCATGAGTATTTTTTATTTCTTATAGACTTCTTTTCATCATTATTTTTTATTTTTTGTATGTAATATTTTTTTCTAGTATTATTTGTATGTATATGTTTACGTGTATCATCATGTACCATTCCTCTGGTGGTTGACTCGCCGGCTCCTTTTGGAGCCAATCCTTATCACACTGACCATATTTAATAACACACTTAATATAAGTGTGTGAATTAGGAGACATTATTGATTTTTGGGTTGTCTATTACCAGGTTGATTCCCTATGGATTATAAACTATCTAATATTTCTATAATAATCATCACCCCTCCGGTTCCTTCCTTTGAGAAGGACGATTACACCTATAAGTGTACCCTTTAGTGATTAGTTGCTAGAGTTGAACTGAGTGTCTTTAAAGACTATACCTCTTGTGGCACCCTGATGCTAAAGATTAAGGTTAACCTTCACCATTACCATTAACAAGCATGTACGGCTTGAAGCGCCCCTACTGGCCGCTATTGAGCGAGCCAGGAGGTATTCCATACCATTCATGGGTGGAACGCAAATGACGCACTTCCGGGTTTTGAACCGCACGGAAGTGTGTAGCGGCTGGACGGACGGCGAGAGTGGCGCCGAGTCTGCTGTGTGCCCCCTGTTGGACTTGGACCTGGTGGCGGGTTCATGGGGGCGAGTGCAGTGTCTCCCTAGCATGAATTGTCAGAAAAGAATCTCTTTAAATTAGTCTTTTTAAGTCACTTCCGGGACCGGAACACACTTCCGGTCTGGGGAGTTTAAATAAAGCATTCAGACAGTGAACAGGTATGCAGCAGCATCCCTTAAGAGCTCCTGTCGGATGTAAGTACACTTTAAACTTTTGCCTTGATGGATTGCCGTTTATGACCCCCTGCTTGGTCGTAATATTGATTTTTACTATTTTTATCTTTAGATACTTATCTGTTAGCCAGACAGCCACTGGCTTCTACAGCAATTTTGAAGTTGCTGCTATAGATTCAGATCGCTAGAGCCAGGTATTTAATTATTGTGTAAAAATGGCTTAAATAGCATTAAGTGCACACTTATTAGTATATTTACGAGTATCTATTACTGATTCTTTTTCTGACAGAATGGGAATTGACTGAAGCTTTGTTGTTTTTACCACTCATGTGAGAGCTGTTAGATTGTAACAGGCTCCTAAAGGTATTGCTTGAATTTTATTCATACCCATTGGTGTATTTAACCTTCATATCACCTTTAGGTGATTATTGGTGATGGTCGTGTGGTTGGTGGATTGGTTCTGATGGGGGCCGGTGAGGCAAATTGTTTGTAATTGCTATTACTGTTCATTTGCAGATTTTTCCTTTTTTTGACAAAAATTGAACATGTGACATCTGAAATCACCTGTCTTGAGAAAGGCCTGTGATCAGACCGAAACGTCGACAATAAATATGGTGATTCTAATGAAAAGCTGACTCAAGAGATTGTTTGTTTGTGAGAGTGCACCTCCAAATCTTTGGAACTTTTGCGATATATGTGTGGATCACTTTGGTCCATTGGGAGCACCCACCACTGAAGAAGCATTCGTTATGTTGATGAGAGTGCAGGATTCCCAACAGATATATATATATAGATATATATATATAGATATATATATATATATATATATATATACAGACAGACAGACCCATAAATATTGGGACATCGACACAATTTTCATATTTTGGGCTCTATAAACCACCACTATGGATTTGAAATGAAACAATATGTGCTTTAACTGCAGACTTTCCACTTTAATTTGAGGGTATTTTTTTTAAATTCAAAAATCTTTTATTGTTTTTCCTTTTTTCAATTAAACAAAAACAAACCGTTAAATACAATACGGTCCTGAAACTAGGGGAATGCGCAGATTCCCAACATTAGTAATTTCTAAATATAGCATCGAAGATGTGCAGGCTTATATTCGGAGACTTAACACACAAAAATCAACATAGAATGTTATAAGTGATCAATGGCTGCTGACGTACAGAACATGTATATGTTTCATGCCACGAAGCATAACTGTGCATTACAATACAAAGCAGGCAGAGGAGTGGCTGGTCGCAGGTTACAGAAAACGTATATAAGAAGAAGAGGCGACTATCCCGATGGAGATCTAGCTACTATAGTCCCACACAAACCTACTGGCACGTATCGCAAACCTCCACATATCTAGATATTAAACACACAGTAGCGATTACTCAGACATTCCGGCTTGTTGAGTATGGGGACTCAAGCCATCTACCCCATAAGTCGTGATATTTTTTCCTTGCTTTCCTGGCTAGGTATACATATTTCTCATGAGAGGCCGTGTCATTAACAAGCGACACCCAAGATTGGAATGTGGGAGCTTCTGTGGCCAACCAAAGCCTGGCAATACACACCTTGGCCAGACCACAGAGATTAATTATATAGCGTCTGGCAGGGGTATCCAGGGCGTCCTCCTCCATAGCTGACAGCACACAAGTCACCGGGGTGCACACAACAGACGGAATTCCAGTCGACACCAGGGCATTAACAACACCAGACCAGAATGCAGCAATCTTGGGGCAAAGCCATATAACGTGCCAGAAATCTGCATCTAAACTGCCACGTTTAGGACATCTGGTAGAGTGGGTACCCCCTATACGACATAGTCGCACAGGTGTCATATATACTCTGTGTATAATAAACAGTTGAATTTGTTGATATCTAGTGTTGGTGGTGGATAGTCGTGGAGAGCCCAGAGCACCCTCCCATATTTCCTCCGAGATTGCACCCAGGTCCGTTTCCCACTTGATTCTAAGAAGGGACAGAGGGTCAGAGTAGTGAGACCGAAGCATACTTGTATAAATGTTGGACACCAAATGTCCATTCCCCAGGTTTAATAACAGGGACTTGACTGAGGAGTCGATAATCACCGGAGGAGCATCGGGAAACTGTGAATTAATCGCATGTCTCAATTGCAGGTAGCTGTAAAAATAGCAAGAGGGTACATTGTAGTCCTGTTGGAGTTGCAGGAAGGATTTCAGTATATCGCTATTATACAGGTGTCCCAGGGAAGTCACACCCCATCTCCTCCACACCACCCCAGGCTGCAGCGAGGTCAATTCTGGAAAACCAAGGGCATTGTCCAACGGAGTTCCGGGTCTATACCCTTGCCTAATAAAAGAACATGCACCTGCCTCCATACAAGAATGGCCTGTTTTATTATAGGGATCTTAGACAATTTAGAGTTCCCACAGAGCATCATTTGCAAGGGGGTGCCATCAGGATATTCCTGTAAAAGCAGTTGTGAGTGTATAGTAAGAGTGTCAGAGTCAGTCACCCATACCCATATGTGTGCCAACTGTGCAGCGTAGTAGTAAAATTTTAAAATAGGGAGGGCTAAGCCCCCCAGCAATCGTGGCCTGGACAAAATTTCAAGCCTCAGCCGTGCTCTCCTACTTGCCCAGATCAAGGAAGATAGCAAACTATCAATCTGTCGGAATATTTTTAAGCTAATGTATACAGGTGTCTGCTGGAGGACGTAAAGAAGTTTAGGTAGAAACACCATTTTCACCAAGTTGACCCTACCCGTCACCGTCAGAGGTAAATTCCCCCAAATCTTGACCTTTGAACGAAGGTACACAAGCTGAGGCATAACATTAAGAGAAATATATGTACAGGGATCATTCGACACCCATATACCCAGATATTTGAAAGAATCCACCCATTTAAGCGGGACATGGATCAAGGGGGCTACTGGGATAGGGCCCTTGAGTGGAGTAATGTTGGATTTATCCCAGTTTATTTTGAGCCCTGATAAATGTCCATAAGTATTTATCAGATTGTGGATTGTGGGCATAGAGGAAGCATAATCATCAATAAATAATAAAAGGTCATCAGCGTACAGTGCTATTCTGTCCTCTTTCGCGCCCACCCTAATACCCAGGATGTTTGGACTAGCTCTAATCAAACATGCCAGAGGCTCAATAGCAATGGCGAACAGAGCTGGGGACAGAGGGCAGCCCTGCCTCGTTCCCCTAGACAGGGGGAAGGAGTGTGACACATACCCGTTCACCGAGACTCTGGCCATAGGCAGGGAATATAGTAATTTAACATAGCTGACAAAGTTAGGACCCATGCCAAATCTACTCATAGTCTCCCATAGGAAGGCCCACTCCACCGAATCAAAGGCCTTTGCGGCATCTATGGAGGCTATAATGGAGGAGCAAGCCTCCCCCCGAGAAACCTGGAAATGAGTGAACAGGCGTTTTAAATTAACAGCAGTGGACTTTCCAGGCATAAAGCCCGTTTGGTCAGGGTGAATGATTTGGGTTATGACCCGATTAAGTCTGGAGGCCAGGACCTTGGCTAGGATTTTAACATCCGTGGGCAGCAGGGAAATGGGACGATATGACTCGACCCTCTTGGGGTCCTTATCCGGCTTAGGAATCACTATGATTAGCGCCTCCGCCATAGAAGGGGGAAGCATGTTTTGGGCAAAGATGGTTTCATATAAGCTAAGCAGTTGGGGGGCAAAAAATTTAGTGTGCTTCTTATACAACTCCGACGGAATGCCGTCCAGGCCAGAGGCCTTACCATCAGGGGAAGCAGTGATAGCCGCCTCAATCTCCTCCAATGAAATAGGAGCATCAAGAAGAGCTCTGGCTTCATTGGAAATGCAGGGCAATTGAATGCCATCCAAATAATCACACACTTCTAGCGGGGAACAGGTTAATTTGGAACTATACAGCGCCTGATAATATGAAACAAATTCCGCTACAATCTGGGGGGTGTGGTCCATCACTGTCCCGGCCGAATCTACAACCTCCACCACCGTATCAGGAACGGTCCCCCCTTGCAAGATTAGCCAAATAGGAACTTGGTCTGTCCCCTGTAGCATATTGGACATGTGTGGAGAAGAGAAGTCTGTGCTGGGTTTTCCCCCACAGGTACTCCTTCCATTCTCCCTGAGCAGTGAGCCAATCCAGCCTAGATGCATCCACGCCATCCTGCATATATACCTTCTCAGAAGCAACAACCCGGGCCTCCAACTCAGCTTCACGTTTCCTAAAGGAGGATTTAAGACTTCCCACTCGTTTAATCAAAGTTCCCCTCAGGAAAGCTTTAAATGTATCCCACAGTAGGGAGATATCGGTGGTGTCTCTATGCATATCAAAAAACTCCAGCCAGCTAGCTTCCAGTTCAGATCCCTCACCCATATCAGTCAGCCAGAATGGGTTAAATTTCCACACTGCCTGTCCTTGCTGACAGTCTAGGTCAATACGTAACGATATAGGGGAGTGATCCGAAATACCCCTAGTCTCATACCTAACGTAATGAACTTTAGGCAAAAGTTCCCGGGAAAGGAGAGCCAAGTCTATCCTGGAGAAGGAAGAGTGAGAGTGTGAAAAGCATGAGTATTGCCTCAGATCGGGGTACTTCAATCTCCAGGGATCAACCAAACCCAGCTCAGAAATAGTATCTGCAAACGGAGATCGCTTAGGCTGTGGGTTGGAAGATGCCGCAGATAACCTATCCATCTCATGGTTTAAATCATTATTAAAGTCACCCATACAAATAGCGGCTACCCCAGGGGATGCAGCCATAAAAACAGATGCCCTTTTAAGCACATCGTGCGAGTATGGAGGAGGCACATATATAGCCAGCAACAGTAGGGGGATGGAATTAATTTTACATTTTAAAAACACATATCTACCCCACTGATCTGTTTGCACACTATCAAACGAGAAGGGAACAGATTTTTTAATTAGGATCGACACTCCCCGGGAGGCTGCGGCATGCATGGAATGGAAAGCCCAGCCCACCCATGGCTTTTTGAGAGACATAATTTTAGTACCCACCAAGTGGGTTTCCATCAGGCAGGTTATATCCGATGCGTATTGCTTAATCTGTCGCAGTACTAGGGAGCGCTTGATTTTGTCATTGATCCCCCCTCACGTTCCACGACAAAAGCCTAATCAAAGCCATAACAAAGCATCCATTTAATGAAACAGATCACCCGCGACCAGCCATCTCCAGCACACAGTAAAAAAATTATGCCCGTGATTAGTCGCGACAGAAACATAATAGAAATAAGTACATTGCACATCTGGAAATAAAAACAAAAGAACAACATTATCCGTATGTAACCCCCACCCCCACCCCGTATACCACTCAAAACTTGCAGCATACTTGGTTCCCTAACAGTCAAAACCCCCTAAACGTTAACTATGATAACTACAGCAGAAAAATACCTTTACATACTCTACTGGTATAAAATAAAACCAAAATCCAGTATCCAAAAGGGGGCCAAGAATTTAATGACCCCGAGGCAGGAGAAACTCCCAGCTAAAGTCAAAATCCCCCCCCAGAGCCATCACAGCAACCCCGACTCAGTAAAATCTAGGGACTACATAGTGGGACGAACCCATAGCAGATGGCCAAACAAAAAAAAACACACACAAAAATAATTAATTAATTAAAAATAAAAAAACAAACGGAACTGTGCAGTGATATTACCTGGAGGCAACAGGAGGTAGATGTGCGAACGGAGCTGAGCACTAAAGCGATGTTTAGAGCTGTACAACAATACGGAATTATCAACAAATACTCTCCTCACCTACCCACTACTACCCATTCCCATCAGCGCCCCATAATAAACCGCAAAGAGCCTTCAGACACCCAGCATAGCCGCACATTACAAAACACTAACGTAAAACAACAAAAACAAAAAACCCTCGAGAGCCGTGGTACGCCTACCGAGTGGTGAAACAACGTCCTCCAGCGTGGAAGTGCGCATTTCAATTTCACCGACCCTTTCCCGCACTCGCTGAAGGTCCTGGTGTATGATAGATAAGTCCGCCTGGACCTGACCGATCCTGTCGGCCAAGCGGGCTTCGCTGGCGGTGACCGCATCTAGTACTTTCTGTAAAGCGGCATATGCAGCATCCACAGAGGAGGAGCTATTAGAAGGTGATGGCGGTAGTGGCGACGAGGTCGACTGTGCATCCTCCCCGCGTTGGGTTCGTACCGGAGGGTTCCTGGCATATTTCTCTAATTTTGCTGCGGCCGCAGTATTCTGGTGTCTGACCATCATGGCCGATCTAGCGGCAGGAATCAGAGAAATGTAGCATACTAGAGCAGTCCCGTCACCACCCGCAAACAAAGATAATATATCAAAACTGTCCAGATGTTGCCCGCAAGGAAATATAGTATATCAAACTTGTCCAGCTGCTGCTATGAATAAATGTAGTATATCAAAACTGAACAGATACCGCCAGCGGGTATATTTAGTATATCAGAATTGTCCAGTTTTCTGTGCAAAGGAATAGTATATCAAAACAACCCAGTTGCTGTCCCCAGTAGCATACACAGGAGACCAAGAGGATGTAATACAGTGGGCCACTCACTCGGTCCAGGAGAAATGCCACAACAGGGTAACCCCCAGCATAGGAGTTATATGCAGCATGCACTGTGGTCATATGTGCCCACCTGTATCCCATGCAGTCCAGAGTGTGGGGTGTTGAGACTAACAAGAGGTTTTAACAAGGGGTTAATATGGCACAGCTAGCAGTCCCACTAAATGTTGCAATGCAGGCAGCTTGTGTGGGGTTATGGGTGCACATACACAGCTCTCCCAGAGCGCACTCCGTCTCACAGCCGCGTTAAGGGCCGCCCTGGAGGTCAAGATGGAATCCGGGGGGCACAAACTGAAGCCGCAGGAGGGAGGAAGGAGAGCGGCAGCGCCACACGCGGGAGCTCAACAGCGGGAGAGCTCGCAGACACTCACCCGGCCCCAGGCAGGGACCCGCTGGATGTACAGCAGCGTCCTCCGGGTCACGGCTCCACGCGACGGCAGGAGCGGGTGCAGGACGGCGGCCGGATATAACTGTGCTGTGAAACAGGAGTGGCGTCCCACGTGACTGTAGAGGCCCAGGCTCTCTGCTCACTGAAACTGTCCGGTCGCAGCAGGAAAGAGACAAACGGGTCTCAAAATGACACAGGGGTCCCACCACACCCTCAGACAGGTTTTGGGGCAGCTTTCAGGCCCAGGGGGGGACACAGGATATGTCAGTAGGATAATGAAGCTGGAGAGTCACACAGCCTGTGTGCTACTCCATGTCCTCCGAAGCCACGCCCCCCTAATTTGAGGGTATTTACATCCAAATCAAGTGAACGGTGAAGGAATTACAATGGTTTTCTCCCTCTTTTTAAGGGACCAAAAGTAATATGACAGACGACTCAAAAGCTATATCATGGACAGGAGTGGGCTATTCCCTCATTATATTGTGATAAATTAAGCAGGTAAAAGGTCTGGAGTAGATTCCAGGTGTGACATTTGCATTTGGAATCTGTTGCTGTTGACTCTAAATATGAGATCCAAAGAGCTGCCACGATCAGTGAAGCAAGCCATCATTAGGCTGAAAAATCAAAACAAACCTACCAGAGAGATAGCAAAAAATTAGGTGTGGCCAAATCAAGTGTTTGGAAGATTCTTAAAAAGAACGCACCGGAGAGCTCGGCAACACCAAAAGACCATGGAAAACAACTATGGTGGATGACAGAAGAATTATTTCCCTGGTGAAGAAAAACCCCTTCACAACAGTTGCCCAGGTCAAGAACACTCTCCAGGAGGTAGGTGTGTCAAAGTCAACAATCAAGAGAAGACTTCACAAGAGTGAATATAGAGGGTTCACCACAAGATGTAAACCATTGGTGAGCAACAAAAACAGGAAGTCCCGATAAGAGTTTGCCAAACAACATCTAAAAAATCCTTTATAGTTCTGGAACCACATCCTATGAACAGATGAGACAAAGATCAACTTATACCAGAGTGATGGGAAGAGAAGAGTATGGAGAAGGAAAGGAACTGCTCATGATCCAAAACATACCACCTCATCAGTGAAGCATGGTGTTGGTAGTGTCATGGCGTGGGCATGTATGGCTGCCAATGGAACTGGTTCCCTTGTATTTATTGATAATGTGACTGCTGACAAAAGCAGTAGGATGAATTCTGAAGAGTTTCGGGCAATATTATCTGCTCACATTCAGTCAAATGCTTCAGAACTCATTGGACAGTGCTTCACAATGCAGATGGGCAATGACCCGATGCATACTGCTAAAGCAACCAAAGCATTTTTTAAGACAAATAAGTGGAATGTTGTGCAATGGCCAAGTCAATCACCTGACCTGAATTGAGCATGCAATTCACTTGAAGACAAAACTGAAGGGAAAATGCCCAAGAACAAGCAGGAACTGAAGACATTTGCAGTAGAGGCCTGGCAGAGTATCACCAGGGATGAAACCCAGCGTCTGGTGATGTCTATGCATTCCACACTTAAGGCTGTAATTTTCCTTCAAAGGATTTGCAACAAAGTATTAAAAAGTGAAAGTTTGATTTAGGATTGTTTCGTTTGTCCCATTACTTTTGGTCCCTTAAAAAGTGGGAGGCACATATAGAAACTGTTGTAATTCCTACACCGTTCACCTGATTTGGATGTTAATACCCTCAAATTAAAGTGGAAAGTCTGCAGTTAAAGCACATCTTGTTTGTTTCGTATCAAATTCATTGTGGTGGTATATAGAGCCCAAAATATGAGAAATATGACGATGTCCCAATATTTACGGATATGACTGTGTATGTATGTGTGTAAGTATGTATGTATATGTAAAAAAAGAAGGTAATCTCTACTGGTATTAGCGCCAAGATATTATATATACAAATATAATCACGTTACGTTCCTTTGTGAGAATGTGCTCTTCTTTCGGATTCTTCTCTTACTCCCCAACTTCAGTCTAGATGATACAGTCTCAGACGATTATGTGGAAGGAGAACAGATGAAGAAAGCAATTTGTAATATTGTTTCATCTAATATTTCTTTAGATTCAAGTGATCCCCTTTTATCAAGACCAGATACACAAGGAAAAAGGTAGATCTATGGGTGAGGAGCATACCCCAACTCATAGTAAAGCCAGAAGCTGGTGCCCATAAGGGGTTTCTTTAATTATCTTCCCCTCGTTTTGTGAGCCTTCCACCAAAGACTATTTGGAAATGAGTGTACCTAACTCACTTTTAAAGATAGATACGTAAAACACATAAAGGTATCTTTTCCACAGAAATATCTTATGCTTACCACACTCACGAGAATAATCACAGACACACTCCTATCTGGGTTTCTTTTATGTCCAACGTCCTCAAGCTCTTATAACTTCCAATATAGATGTAATATCATTAGAAGTATAGATGTGTAATATTGTTTGACCTATTATTCCCTTATATTCAAACGGTCCCCTTTATATGGTCCAAATGAAAGGGGAAAGAGGTAGATTAATGGGTGAGGAGCGTACCCCAAGTCACAATGAAACCAACAGTAGGTGCCTATAGGGTATCACTGACCTGGTTTGGAAGTGTTGTGGACTCGGGGTTTCTTCCGGTGATCGGTAAGAGGAACTGCTACTGGGTCGCAGTAGAGATGTCCAGATGTAGGTCTTCCTCATACAGGGTTAGGATGGTAGGCAGGAGGCACGGGTGAATGCTTGAAGGTCTCCTGAAAGACAAGACTTGTAAAGGTGCTGATGAATTGGTGGAGAGTACCAAAAGTTTACTGTGAGCGATGTTGGAGTGCTGGAGGCACTGAAATGCTAGAGGTACAGAGGTGTTTGAAGGCGCTGAGGCGCTTAGAGACAATGAGATGCTTGGAGGCACGGTGGTGCTGAGTGCTGAGGCACGGAGACACTGGAGGCATGGAGGTGCTGAGGCACAGACACTGAAGGCACGGAGGTGATGAGGCACGGAGGTGCTGAGAAGCATGGAAATGCTAAGGCACGGAGATGCTGAGGCACGGAGAAACGGGAGCTCTGGAGATCACCACCACAGTCGCAGCAACGATGATACCCAGGCACCGGAGCACTGCCCGGCGTCTGAATTTGAACTTCCCACCAGGGCCTGATTGCTGGAGGTACCAATGACGTCACCCGCACCTCCCGTGGACGTCGAGTGCACACGCTGGCCGGACGGAGCGCTGGACGCCGGGAACCGCCAGCGAGGACGGCCGCATGGAGACCCAGCGCGCCCGGAGGGGTAAGTATGGAGACCGTGGTGGCGCTGTGACAGTACCCGCTCTTCTAGGAGTGGCCCCTGGACACTTCCCTGGCTTCGTAGGGTGTCTAGAATGGAAAATCCGGATTAGTCGAGGAGCCGAGACCTCAGAAGCCTTTATCCAACTTCTCTCCTCAGGACCATATCCTTTCCATTCCACCAGATATTGCAGATTCTTGTGAAGGTAACGAGAGTCTAGAATAGTTTTGATCTCGAAGTCTGTTCCTGTTTCAGTCTCCACTGAGGTGGGGCTAGAGGCCTTTGAATGAAAACGAGAGGACGAAGAAGAGAAACATGGAAGGCATTTGGTTTAAGTAGGTGAGAAGGTGAACCCAGCTTACAGACCACAGGATTTAGGACTTGTAGCACAGGGTAAGGACCGATGAATCTTGGAGCAAACTTCATGGTGGGCACCTTCAACCGGAGATTACGTGTGGACAGCCATACCCTGTCACCAACCTTGTATTGAGGAGCGGCTCGCCATTTCTTATCTGCGAAGAACTTGTACCGGACTGAAACCTTCTTAAGATTAGCATGAATCTTACTCCAAATTTGTCCGAAGTGTTGTAGAGTGGACGTTACAGCTGGAACCTCTTCTATCGGAAGGCTTGGTAATTCCGGAACACGTGGATGGAACCCGTAGTTGACGAAGAATGGAGATTCACCAGTGGAAGAATGAAACGAATGGTTATGGGCAAACTCTGCCCAAGGTAACCACTGCACTCAGTTGTCCTGTGAAGGGGAGAGATAAAGATGAAGGAAAGTCTCTAGATCTTGATTGACTCGTTCCGTTTGTCCATTCGTTTGGGGATGATAAGCGGATGAAAACTTAAGTTTAATCTGTAGAGTCGAGCAGAGGGCTTTCCAAAACCTTGCGGTGAACTGTACGCAACGATCAGAGACTATTTCCTGTGGCAACCCATGCAACCGAAAATGTTCTTGGATGAATAGTAGAGCTAGTATCGGAGCTGTTGGTAGACCAGTCAATGGAATGAAGTGTGCCATCTTCGAAAAACGGTCGACGATTACCCAGACGGTGTTGCAACCCTTGGGACAGGGCAAGTCAGTGATGAAGTCCATAGAAATGTGAGTCCAGGGTCTCACAGGAATAGGCAAAGAACGAAGCAACCCAGCAGGAGGCAGGCGAGGCAACCCAGCAGGAGGCAGGCGAGGAGATTTATGTTGTGTACACTGTGGACAAGAATTAACGGAATCCTGTACATCCTTCCTCATGGTGTTCCACCAGTAAGACCTTTGCAGAAACTTGTACACCTTCTGGGCACCGGGATGACCGGAAAACTTGGAGTTATGGGCCCACTGTAATATTCTTGGGCGGAATCTAGCTGGTACGGACATTCTTCCAGGAGGAGGAGCTGGAGTAGTTAAAGCAGCAGAGACAAACTGGATTTAGAATTAAACTCCGCTCAAAAGATTCATCCTCGTCTGTGGAAATTTGTGAACGGGACAGCGCATCCGCTTTAATATTGAGAGTCCCGGCCCGGTACTTGATAACAAAAGAAAATCGAGTAAAGAACAGTGCCCATCTCACTTGGCGAGGATTAAAGCATTGTGCTGATTTGATGTACAACTACTTTTTGTGATCCGTGTAAATGGTAAACACATGTTTAGCCCCTTCTAAGAGGTATCTCCACTCTTCCAAGGCGGATTTAATTGCCAAAAGTTCCTGGTTTCCAATAGTGTAATTTCGTTCGGCCGAAGAGACTTTACAAGAATGGAAGCCACACTTTGGAGAACTGGAGCGGACATGAAAGCTAACTTCAAGTGGGAAAAGGCCTCAATGGCTTCGGGAGGCCACAAACTCGGATTAGAGCCCTTTCTTGTCAAGGCAGTAATGGGCGCGACAATGGTGGAGCAACCTCTAACAAATTTCCTGTAGTAATTCGCAAAGCCCAGGAATCTTTGTATTGCTTTCAAAGAGAGAGGCTGAGTCCAGTCACGAATGGCAGAGAGCTTTTCCGGATCCATTTGAAGCTCCTTCCCCGAGATGATATAACCGAGGAACGGAATTGATGTTACTTCAAAGGTACATTTGGAAAGCTTAGCATAGAGATGATTCTCTCGTAAACGGTGGAGCACTTCTTTGACTTGAGTCCTGTGTTCAACAAGATTTTTGGAAAAAATCAGTATGTCGTCCAAATATACCACAACACTCTGATATAACATGTCTCGAAAGATTTCGTTGACGAATCCCTGGAAAACAGCAGGAGCATTACTAAGACCGAACGGCATCACCAGGTATTCGTAATGCCCATCCCGCGTATTGAAGGCAGTCTTCCATTCATCCCCTTCTCGGATGCGTATAAGATTATAAGCTCCCCTCAAGTCGAGTTTGGAGAAAACGCGGGCGCCACGAACCCTATCAAATAACTCTGTGATTAGTGGCAAGGGGTATTTATTCTTGATAGTGATATCGTTTAAGCCGCGGTAGTCGATACATGGTCTCAACCCTCCGTCCTTCTTTTTCACGAAAAAGAAGCCCGTTCCAGCAGGGGAGGAAGAGGGGCGAATAAATCCCTTGAGCAGATTGGACTTAATATATTCCGACATAGCTTGAGTCTCGGGAAGTGACAGGGGATATGTGCGACCACGAGGTGGCATCTTCCCTGGGACAAGGTTAATAGGGCAGTCCCAAGGCCTATGAGGTGGTAACAGATCAGCTGCTTGTTCCGAAAACACATCCTTGTACCCTTGATACGCCTCCGAAATATGCTCTTCATCCGTCTTGGAAGAGACACGGAGCGGACAAACGGGAGTGAGACAGTTAGCGTGACAAAAGGAACTCCAAGACAGAATTTGAGAAGACTTCCAGTCAATGTGGGGATTATGAATTTTCAGCCAAGGCATTCCAAGGACCAGATCGTGACGCATTTCTGGAATCACCAAGAGTTCCAGACTTTCTTGATGTAGAGCCCCGACCTGCAGCTTAACTGGCTCCGTGCGCCACATTATGAGACCCTTACCGTTGATAGCCGTCAACGAAATAGGCCGCACGATAGGCCGTAACTTTAAATCCATGCTTTGGACACAGGAGGAAGAAACGAAGTTTCCCGCAGCTCCGGAATCCAACAGGGCTTCACAAGACTTGGAGGCTGAATCGGTGACTAAAGTTACAGGAAGCAAACAGTCCAAAATTGGAGAAGATTTTGTCGTAACCCCCAGCTTGACTCCTCCGGAACAAGCTAGGCCTGCCCGTTTCCCGGACGGGATTTACAAAACTTGAGGAAATGATCTGCGGCTCCACAGTAAAGGCAAAGTTTACCCTCACGACGACGCTGTCGTTCTTCCGGAGACAGTCGGGATCGGTTAATTTGCATGGGCTCGTCCGAGCTAGGCATAGCCACCGGTCTAGGAGTAGGATTCCGCAACCTGGAACTATCTGAACGGCTACGTTCTCTTCCACGCTCCTGCATCCGAAGATCCACCTTGACGCAAAGGGAAATCAACTCTTCTAATGGATCCGGCAGATCCCTTGTGACCAACTCATCTTTCAGCCGGTCGGAGAGACCGTTCCGGAAGGCAGCTCTCAGAGCATCATTATTACAGCGCAATTCAGAGGCAATGGTCTGGAAATGAACCACGTACTGACCCACGGAACGGGAGCCCTGACGAACACGGAGCAAGTCGGAGGAAGCAGTGGTCATCCTGCCGGGCTCGTCGAAGATTCTTCGAAAGGACGTGATGAAGTTGGTGTAGTTGGAAACAACGGGATCAGATCGTTCCCACAACGGGAAATGCAGGGAAATGATATACGCTACCTTAGAGCGATCCGTAGGGAAGTTATGAGAGAGCAGCTCGAAGTGCACCTCACACACACTGATTTAAAAAACCATGGCAATTCTTTGGGTTCCCAATATAGCGGGAAGGAGTAGGAAGCTGAAGACGTGACCTGGTCCTGGCCGGAGGTTGGACATTACTGGAAACAGTTATTGGAGCTAGAGCCGGAATTGCGGAGGCTAAGGATGCTTGGATTTGATCCAATCGGCCGGACAGTTCCTGGAGATATTGCATCACCTGACCCTGTGTCGCCTCTTGAGACTGAACTCGGGAAGCCAAACTTTGGATGGCGCTCGACTTGTGTTCCGATTCCCCGGGTCCATGTGGCCTGAGTATACTATCACTGACCTGGTTTGGAAGTGTTGTGGACTCGGGGTTTCTTCCGGTGACCGGGAAGAGGAACCGCTACTGGATCGCAGTAGAGATGGCCGGATGTAGGTCTTCCTCATACTGGGTTAGGACGGTAGGCAGGAGGCACGGGTGAATGCTTGAAGGTCTCCTGAAAGACAAGACTTGTAAAGGTGCTGATGAATTGGTGGAGAGTACCAAAAGTTTACTGTGAGCAATGTTGGAGTGCTGGAGGCACTGAAATGCTAGAGGTACAGAGGTGTTTGAAGGCGCTGAGGCGCTTAGAGACGTTGAGATGCTTGGAGGCACGGTGGTGCTGGAGGCACGGAGGTGCTGAGGCACGGAGACACTGGAGGTGCTGAGGCACGGAGACACTGGAGGTGCTGAGGCACGGAGGTGCTGAGGCACGGAGGTGCTGAGTGCTGAGGCACGGAGGTGCTGAGTGCTGAGGCACGGAGGTGCTGAGTGCTGAGGCACGGAGGTGCTGGGTGCTGAGGCACGGAGGTGCTGGGTGCTGAGGCACGGAGGTGCTGGGTGCTGAGGCACGGAGGTGCTGAGTGCTGAGGCACGGAGGTGCTGAGTGCTGAGGCACGGAGATGCTGAGGCACGGAGGTGCATAAGCACAGAGACGCTGAGAAGCCCGGAGGCGCTGAGAAGCCCGGAGGCGTTGAGAAGCCCGGAGGCGCTGAGAAACAGAAGTGCTGAGGCACGGAGAAACGGGAGCTCTGGAGATCACCACAGTCGCAGCAACGATGATACTCAGGCACCGGAGCACTGCCCGGCGTCTGAATTTGAACTTCCCACCAGGGCCTGATTGGTGGAGGTACCGATGACGTCACCCGCACCTCCCGTGGACGTCGAGCACACACGCTGGCCGGACGGATCGATGGACGCCGGGAACCGCCAGTGAGGACGGCCGCACGGAGACCCAGCGCGCCCGGAGGTGCAAGTATGGAGACCACGGCGGCGCTGTGACATAGGAGTTTCTTCAAACTTCTTCACCTCCTATTTTGTGGACCTTCCACCAAAAGATATTTAAACAGTGCGCACCTAACTCACTTTTGAAGCTAGATACGTGAAACACATAAGGGTATCTTTTCCATAACACAATGTCATGCATACCACACTCACAAAAGTAATCGGAAAGATACTCCTATCTGGGTTTCTTTTATATCCAACGTCCTCAAGATATTTGTAACTTTCAATGTAGACGTGATATTATTCAAACTTCCAGGATTGTAAATGTATCAGCCAGTCCTTTTTTTATTGTACAAAAACTCCCATAGTTGGGATATTTCACAAAAATACACGCTGATAAAAAAAACATACATAAAAACAGTCTTTTTCATAAAAACCATATTAACAAAAATAAAATACATCCAAGGTAAAAAAAAACAGGAAAAAATACCACCACAACGGAGGAAATCACCGGCAATACAGTTGTTGAACAAATATCTTAGTGTAAATTTCCTGGAGATAAAAAAATAAGATTTTACTTACCGGTAAATCTATTTCTCGTAGTCCGTTGTGGATGCTGGGGACTCCGTAAGGTCCATGGGGAATAGACAGGCTGCGCAGGAGACAGGGCACTCCAAGAAAGAATTAGGACCACTGGTGTGCACTGGCTCCTCCCTCTATGTCCCTTCTCCAGACTTCAGTTAAGGAACTGTGACCGGAAGAGCTGACAGTACAAGGAAAGGATTTTGGAATCCAGGGTAAGACTCATACCAGCCACACCAATCACACCGTATAACTTGTGATAAACTTACCCAGTTAACAGTATGAACAACAACAGAGCATCAGACCAACCTGATGCAACCATAACATAACCCTTATGTAAGCAATAACTATATAAAAGCATTGCAGAAGAAGTCCGCACTTGGGACGGGCGCCCAGCATCCACTACGGACTACGAGAAATAGATTTACAGCTAAGTAAAATCTTATTTTCTCTAACGTCCTAGTGGATGCTGGGGACTCCGTAAGGACCATGGGGATTATACCAAAGCTCCCAAACAGGCGGGAGAGTGCGGATGACTCTGCAGCACCGAATGAGCAAACACAAGGTCCTCCTCAGCCAGGGTATCAAACTTGTAGAATTTTGCAAAAGTGTTTGAACCCGACCCAGTAGCTGCTCGGCAAAGCTGTAATGCCGAGACCCCTCGGGCAGCCGCCCAAGAAGAGCCCACCTTCCTTGTGGAATGGGCTTTTACTGATTTTGGAGGCGGCAATCCAGCCGCGAAATGAGCCTGCTGAATCGTGTTACAGATCCAGCGAGCAATAGTATGCTTTGAAGCAGGAGCACCCAGCTTGTTGGATGCATACAGGATAAACAACGACTCAGTTTTCCTGACTCCAGCCGTTCTGGCTACATAAACCTTCAAAGCCCTGACTACCTCTAGTAACTTGGCATCCTCCAAGTCACGAGTAGCCGCAGGCATCACAATAGGTTGGTTCAAATGAAAAGATGACACCACTTTTGGCTGAAATTGCGGACGAGTCCGTAATTCTGCCCTGTCCATATGGAAAACCAGATAGAGGCCTTTATGTGACAAAGCCGCCAATTCTGACACGCCTAGTCAAAGCTAAGGCCAACAACATGACCACCTTCCACGTGAGATATTTTAACTCCACGGTTGTAAGTGGCTCAAACCAGTGTGATTTCAGGAAACTCAACACCACGTCAAGATCCCAAGGTGCTACTGGTGGCACAAAAGGGGCTGAATATGCAGCACTCCCTTTACAAACGTCTGAACTTCAGGAAGAGAAGCCAGTTCCTTTTGAAAGAAAATGGATAGGGCTGAAATCTGGATCTTAATGGACCCCAATTTTAAGCCCAAAGTCACTCCCAACTGTAGGAAGTGAAGGAAATGGCCCAGCTGGAATTCCTCCGTAGGGGCATTCCTGGCCTCACACCAAGCAACATATTTTCGCCATATACAGTGATAATGCTTAGCTGTCACGTCCTTCCTAGCCTTTATTAGCGTAGGAATAACCTCATCCAGAATGCCTTTTTCTGCTAGAATCCGGCGTTCAACCGCCATGCCGTCAAACGCAGCCGCGGTAAGTCTCGGAACAGACAGGGCCCCTGTTGCAACAGATCCTTTCTGAGAGGCAGAGGCCATGGGTCCTCTGTGAGCATTTCTTGCAATTCCGGATACCAAGTCCCCTTTGGCCAAACTGGAACAATGAGTATTGTTCTCACTCCTCTTTTTCTTACGATTCTCAGCACCTTGGGTATGAGAGGAAGAGGAGGAAACGCATAAATCGACTGGAACACCCACGGTGTCACTAGTGCGTCCACAGCTATCGCCTGAGGGTCTCTTGACCTGGCGCAATACATTTGTAGCTTTTTGTTGAGGCGGGATGCCATCATGTCCACCTGTGGCAGTTCCCAACGACTTGTAACTGTGTGAAGACTTCTTAATGAAGTCCCCACTCTCCCGGGTAGAGGTTGTGCCTGCTGAGGAAGTTTGCTTCCCAGTTGTCAACTCCCGGAATGAACACTGCTAACAGTGCTTTTACGTGATTCTCCGCCCCTCGAAGAATTCTGGTGGCTTCCGCCATCGCCACCCGGCATCTTGTGCAGCCTTGGCGGTTTACATGAGCCACTGCAGTGATGTTGTCTGCCTGAATCAGCAGGGTTGGTAGCGAAGCGGAGGCTCCGCTTGACTTAGGGCGTTGTATATGGCCCTTAGTTCCAGGATATTGATGTGCAGACAAGTCTCTTGACTTGACCACAGACCCTGGAAATTTCTTCCCTGTGTGACTGCCCCCCCACCCTCGGAGGCTTGCATCCGTGGTCTCAAGGACCCAGTCCTGAATGCCGAACCTGCGACCCTCGATAAGGTGAGCACTCTGCAGCCACCACAGAAGAGACTCCCTGGCCCTGGGGGATAGGGTGATCAGCAGCTGCGTCTGAAGATGCGATCTGGACCACCTGTCCAACAGATCCCACTGAAAGGTCCTCACATGGAACCTGCCGAAGGGAATGGCTTCGTATGATGCCGCCATCTTTCCCAGGACTCGCGTGCATTGATGCACCAACACCTGTTTTGGTTTTAAGAGGCCTCTGACCAGAGTCACGAGCTCCTGAGTCTTCTCCACCGGGAGAAAAACTTTCTTCTGGTCTGTGTCCAGAATCATGCCCAAGAAGGGCAGACGCGTCGTAGGAATAAGCTGCGACTTTGGAATATTCAGAATCCAGCCGTGCTGTTGCAACACCTTCCGAGAGTGTGCTACGCTGATCAGCAACTGCTCTCTGGACCTCTCCTTTATGAGGAGATCGTCCAAGTATGGGATAATTGTAACTCCTTGCTTTTGCAGAAGCACCATCATTTCTGCCATTACCTTGGTAAATATTCTCGGTGCCGTGGACAGACCAAACGGCAATGTCTGGAATGGGTAATGACAATCCTGTACCACAAATCTGAGGTACGCCTGATGAGGTGGATAAATGGGGACATAAAGGTATGCATCCTTTATGTCCAGAGACACCATATAATCCGCCCCTTCCAGGCTTGCGATGACCGCTCTGAGCGATTCCATCTTGAAATTTAACCTTTTCAGGTATATGTTCAGGGATTTTAAATTCAATATGGGTCTGACCGAACCGTCCGGTTTTGGTACTACAAATATGGTCGAATAATAACCCTTTCCTTGTTGAAGGAGGGGAACCTTGACCACCACCTGCTGAAGATACAATTTGTGAATTGCAGTTAACCCTGTTTCCCTCTGGTGGGGGGGAAGCCGGCAGGGCCTTTGGTGAGGGGGCATCTTCTCAAAGTCCAGCTTGCATCCCTGAGACACAATATCTATTGCCCAGGGACCTAACAGGGAGTGAACCCACTTGTTGCTGAACCTACGCAGGCGTGCCCCCACCGGGCCTAGCTCCGCCTGTGGAGCCACAGCGACATGCGGTAGATTTTTGTAGAGGCTGGGGAGGACTTCTGTTCCTGGGACCTAGCTGTGTTGTGCAGCTTCTTTTTTACTCTGCCCCCGCCTCTGGCAAGAAAGGATGCACCTCGGACTTTCTTGTTTCTTTGTTCTAAAGGCTGCATTTGATAATGTCGTGCTTTCCTAGGCTGTGCAGGAATATAAGGCAAAACAACAGAATTACCAGCTATAGCTGTGGAGACCAGGTCCGAGAACCCTTCTCCACACAATCCTCAGCCTTCCATATGCCTCTTAAGTCGGCATCATCTGTCCATTGCATATTCTACAGGACACGTCAAGCAAAAATCGACATAGCTTTGTCTCTAGGACCCAGTATACTCATGTCTCTTTGGGCATGTATATATATATATATATATATATATATATATATATATATATATATATATATATATATATATATATATACAAATCCAACAAAGAACGGCACTCAGAGACAAAGCTTGAACAAAATTGTATTCCAAATCATCAGTCAACGTTTCGGGGAGACAATCCCCGTCGTCAGGACAAATACACAGCACTGGATTTGTGTATATATATATATATATATATATATATAGATATGTCTACATACTAGGGTCTCAACCTCTGCTGATAAGGTACCTGTTCACGCTGCCCCAGCGCTATAAACCCATGCCGACACAATCGCCGGTCTGAGTAGTGTACCAGAATGTGCACGCTATTTACAGGATCCCTGAGAATAGCTGTTACGACAGGTTACCTTTTGGGCAAACGTGACACCCTAGGGGAAGATTCCCATCCTATCCTGGCCCTAGTGGGGAAAGGATACTGCCTGAGAATTCTTTGTGGGAAACTGCAGTCTCTTGTCTGGAGACTCCCGCTCTTTTTCCTCATGAGAGGAGGGAAATTTACCTCAGCTTTCTTCCCCTTAAACATGTGTACCCTTGTGTCAGGGACAGATGAGTCATCAGTGATATGCAAATCATCTTTTATTACAATAATCACATTGAATACTTTTCTGCCATTTTGGCTGTAACTTTGCATTATCATAGTCAACACTGGAGTCCATCTCCGTGTCGACATCAGTGTTTATTATTTTGGCTAGTGAGCATTGAGAGACACTGAAGGTCTCTGCGACAGAGGGACAGACATGGGTAGATTTCCTGTCTGTTCTCTAATCTTTTTTGTGCAATAAATTCACCTCAGCACTTAATTACACATATCCAACAGGTGACGGCGTTGTCGACGGAGACACTCTCACACACACATTTGCTCCATCTCCTCCTTAGGGGGGCCTTTTACCTCAGACATGTCGACACACACGTACCGACACACCACACACACAGGGGATGCTCTATTTGAAGACAGTTCCCCCACAAGGCCCTTTGGAGAGACAGAGAGAGAGTATGCCAGCACACACCCCAGCACTATATGACCCAGGAATCACACAGTAACGTAGTGTTAACCCAGTAGCTGCTGTATATATTGTTTTTACGCCAAATTTATGTGCCCCCCTCTCTTTTCACCCTCTTCTATCGTGCTTCTGCAGGGAAGAGCCTGGGGAGCTTCCTCTCAGCAGAGCTGTGGAGAGAAAATGGCGCTGGTGAGTGCTGAGGAAGAAGCCCCGCCCCCTCAGCGGCGGGCTTCTGTCCCGCGATTTTGTGAAAAATAATGGCGGGGGCTCATGAATATATACAGTGCCCAGCTGTATACATGCTCTATTTTGCCAGGAGGTACTCAATTGCTGCCCAGGTCGCCCCCTTCACCCTACAGTGACCGGAGTGTGTGGGAGCAATGGCGCACAGCTGCAGTGCTGTGCGCTACCTCATATGAAGACAGGAGTCTTCTGCGGCTGATTTTGATGTCTTCTTGCTTCACTCGCCGGCTTCTGTCTTCTGGCTCTGCGAGCGGGACGGCAGCGCGGCTCCGGGAACGGACGACCAAGGGTGAGTTCCTGTGTTCGATCCCTCTGGAGCTAATGGTGTCCAGTAGCCTAAGAAGCGCAACCTATCCGCAGTTAGTAGGTTTGCTTCTCTCCCCTCAGTCCCACGTAGCAGAGAGTCTGTTGCCAGCAGATCTCTCTGAAAATAAAAAAATCCTAATAAAATACTTTCTTATTAGCAAGCTCAGGAGAGCTCACTAAAATGCACCCAGCTCTGTCCGGGCACAGATTCTAACTGAGGTCTGGAGGAGGGACATAGAGGGAGGAGCCAGTGCACACCAGTAGTACTAAATCTTTCTTAGAGTGCCCAGTCTCCTACGGAGCCCGTCTATTCCCCATGGTCCTTATGGAGTCCCCAGCATCCACTAGGACGTTAGAGAAAAGAAGATAAAGTGTCACAGTGTTACATATGGTCATATATGTGGTTTTTATGAAAAGGACTGTTTTTATGTATGTTTTTCAGCGTGTATCCTTGAAGTTTGAATAATATCACGTCTACATTGAAAGTTACAAATATCTTGAGGACGTTGGATATAAAAGAAACCCAGATAGGAGTATCCTGGTGTCCTACTTGATGTAGGAGGGGTATATAGGGGAGAGCATCAATTAGGTTTAAGTAAATGATTTCTCCAAGTGCCCAACTCTATGCCCAGTGTAAGCCATGTCCCCCGGATGGACAAAGAGAAACAGATTTTCTGGAGAGTACATAAGAAAACTCTGATTTTCTTTATGTCGTGAACACAAGCACCAAACCTACCCGTGTCTCTTACATAGACATCTATGTGCTCTTATATATACTGGTTGCTCAGGTTACAGATCCTGGAATGCTGCTGTTTCCTCTACACACGCTGCTAAGAATGATTGTAGTGTGTCACATTATCCCCATTTCCATGACTTGTGCAGAGAAAGTGGCAGCATCCTGGTGCATCAGCTGACGGGAGGTATGGCCAGATTTGTAGCATATATCACCTATCTATGCTTTTTACAGGAGGTCAGAATATCATTACATAGATTTTGTATGAAACCCTTTCTCCACACCTCTCCTCCCTTCCCCACTGTCCGCTCACTCCTGTGCATCTCTGACACTGGGGGGAGGGATCAGAGTTCTTACCAAGGGGGGTATCCAATTAGCCCTGATAACACAATCTGAGATCACAGCTAATGTTATTACACCTATGTCCCAATAAAATCAGGTTATCGCAGCCTGCGCGCTCCTATTTATCACATCTATACTATTCTAAAACGCCAATAATCGGAATAGAATTCTAGCTGGCAATAGTACCCCCAAAAAAGTCAAACTAATATAGGAAAACCTTGTAGAAGTCTATTAGAGGCCATGATAAAAGTTTTTACTGTTATTAAATTGGGTCAAAAAATGCAGAACATTATATAAAAACAGAAGGTGCAGGCGGCACTCAGAGACTTGCGCAATTGTGGTGAAAAACAGCCAGGTGAGTTTATTGAAGTCTACGTTTCGGGGGACTCACCCCCTTCTTCAGGACACAACACACAAGTGTACAATAAAGTAAAAAAAATTAAATAGCTTACCCACCAGGACCCCAGCTGCCCCCTCAGTGTCAGAGCCGTCCCAGCGCACGAAGCCTGCATTTCCGGTTGCGGCCCTCATCCGGAAGTATGAAGTGACGTCATCCCGCGGCCGGGACCCGCCTTCGCTGCAGACACAGGGGGACTGGTTACCATGGTAGCAGTGTACACACCACACACTTGGCGCACACACTGCCCCTTGGACAAAAACATCACATATAAAAAAACATATTTAAAACTTTTGTAAAAAGCTACACAACCATTAATCTTTGTGACAATATAGTGTAAAATCAGCATATTAGACACACATCAGATATCTCTGTGTGTGATAGTTATAAAGTGCAGTCGCTACACCTCAACAAAAAAGAGCACTTTCCGGACGCTGACAACTGAAACCGTCACACACAGCTAACATTGTATGTATCTATCTTTATGTAAATGTATAAATGTACTCATGTCCACGTGTCGATTAAATGAAATGAGACAAATGTATGTCTACCATGTTCCGCCAGAGTCTGGCTCTCGCAGCCTGTCTCGCCTATAAACTCATTTCATTTCCACAGGTATTATATTGTGTGCCAATTTCATCCCAAGTGTTATACTATAGTTTCTAAAAAAAACAATTCAAGCTCAGGTATTCATTCAAACCCCATAGTTGAATGGTATCTAATTTATGGATTCAGTGGGCCTCGAGTCTTAATAATTTTTCTCTGACGTCCTACTGGATGCTGGGTACTCCGTAAGGACCATGGGGAATACACGGGCTCCGCAGGAGACTGGGCACTCTTAAAAGAAAGATTAGGTACTATATCTGGTGTGCACTGGCTCCTCCCTCTATGCCCCTACTCCAGACCTCAGTTAGAATCTGTGCCCGGCCAGAGCTGGATGCACCTAGTGGGCTCTCCTGAGCTTACTAGAAAAGAAAGTATTTGTTAGGTTTTTTATTTTCAGTGAGATCTGCTGGCAACAGACTCACTGCTATGAGGGACTGAGGGGAGAGAAGCGAACCTACCTGCTTGCAGCTAGCTTGTGCTTCTAAGGCTACTGGACACCATTAGCTCCAGAGGGATCGAACACAGGCAGCTGTCCTTGATCGTCCGTTCCCGGAGCTGCGCCGCCGTCCCCCTTGAAGAGCCAGAAGACGGAAGAACCAGAAGAAAAACGGCGGCTGAAGACTCCGGTCTTCAATAAGGTAGCGCACAGAACTGCAGCTGTGCTCCATTGCTCCCACAGCACACCACACGCTCCGTTCACTGGTGGGTGAAGGGCGCTGGGGGGGTTGGGGGGGCAGGTGCCCTGGGCTGCAAGAAGTATACCTTTTGGCAAATTTGCACATAATACAGTTATAAACTGTATTTCTCTGACGTCCTAGTGGATGCTGGGACTCCGTCAGGACCATGGGGAATAGTGGCTCCGCAGGAGTCTGGGCACAAAAGTAAAAGCTTTGGGACTACCTGGTGTGCACTGGCTCCTCCCCCTATGACCCTCCTCCAAGCCTCAGTTAGATTTTTGTGCCCGAACGAGAAGGGTGCACACTAGGTGGCTCTCCTGAGCTGCTTAGTGAAAAGTTTAGTTTTAGGTTTTTTTATTTTCAGTGAGACCTGCTGGCAACAGGCTCACTGCATCGAGGGACTAAGGGGAGAAGAAACGAACTCGCCTGCGTGCAGAGTGGATTGGGCTTCTTAGGCTACTGGACACCATTAGCTCCAGAGGGACCGATCACAGGCCCAGCCTTGGAGCTCGGTCCCAGAGCCGCGCCGCCGGCCCCCTTACAGAGCCAGAAGACAGAAGAGGTCCGGAAAATCGGCGGCAGAAGACGTCCTGTCTTCCACAAGGTAGCGCACAGCACTGCAGCTGTGCGCCACTGCTCTCAGCACACTTCACACTTCGGTCACTGAGGGTGCAGGGCGCTGGGGGGGGCGCCCTGAGAAGCAATAGAAACACCTTGGCTGGCGAAAAATGCATCACATATAGCTCCTGGGCTATATGGATGAATTTTAACCCCTGCCAGTTTTCCACAAAAAGCGGGAGAAAGGCCGCCGAGAAGGGGGCGGAGCCTATCTCCTCAGCACACAAGCGCCATTTTCCCTCACAGCTCCGCTGGAAGGACGTCTCCCTGACTCTCCCCTGCAGTCCTGCACTACAGAAACAGGGTAAAAAAGAGAGGGGGGGCACTAATTGGCATAATATTAACAATACAGCAGCTATATAAGGGAGAAACACTTATATAAGGTTGTCCCTATATATTTATATATCTATATAGCGCTCTGGTGTGTGCTGGCAAACTCTCCCTCTGTCTCCCCAAAGGGCTAGTGGGGTCCTGTCCTCTATCAGAGCATTCCCGGTGTGTGTGCTGTGTGTCGGTACGTTTGTGTCGATATGTATGAGGAGGAAAATGATGTGGAGGCGGAGCAATTGCCGGTAATAGTGATGTCACCCCCTAGGGAGTCGACACCTGACTGGATGGTTTTATGGAAGGAATTACGTGATAGTGTCAGCACTTTACAAAAGACAGTTGACGACATGAGACAGCCGGCTAATCAGCTAGTGCCTGTCCAGGCGTCTCAAAAACCGTCAGGGGCTCTAAAGCGCCCGTTAACTCAGGTTGATACAGACCCAGACACGGATACTGACTCCAGTGTCGACGGTGAGGAGACAAACGTGACTTCCAGTAGGGCCACACGTTACATGATCACGGCAATGAAGGAGGTTTTAAACATTTCTGATACTGCAAGTACCACAAAAAAGGGTATTATGTGGGGTGTGAAAAAACTACCCGTAGTTTTTCCTGAATCAGATGAATTAAATGAGGTGTGTGATGAAGCGTGGGTTTCCCCCGATAAAAGACTGATAATTTCTAAAAAATTATTGGCATTATACCCTTTCCCGCCAGAGGTTAGGGCACGTTGGGAAACACCCCCTAGGGTAGATAAAGCGCTCACACGCTTATCAAAACAAGTGGCGTTACCGTCTCCTGATACGGCCGCCCTCAAGGAACCAGGTGATAGAAAACTGGAGAATATCCTAAAAAGTATATACACAAATACTGGTGTTATACTGCGACCAGCAATCGCCTCAGCCTGGATGTGCAGCGCTGGGGTGGCTTGGTCGGATTCCCTGACTGAAAATATTGATACCCTGGATAGGGACAGTATATTATTGACTATAGAGCATTTAAAAGATGCATTTCTATATATGCGAGATGCACAGAGGGATATTTGCACTCTGGCATCAAGAGTGAGTGCGCTGTCCATTTCTGCCAGAAGAGGGTTATGGACGCGACAGTGGTCAGGTGATGCGGATTCTAAACGGCATATGGAAGTATTGCCTTATAAAGGGGAGGAGTTATTTGGGGTCGGTCTATCGGACCTGGTGGCCATGGCAACTGCTGGGAAATCCACCTTTTTACCCCAGGTCGCCTCTCAGCATAAAAAGACGCCGTCTTTTCAGGCTCAGTCCTTTCGTCCCCATAAGGGCAAGCGGGCAAAAGGCTCCTCATTTCTGCCCCGGGGCAGAGGAAGGGGAAAAAGACTGCATCAGGCAGCCTCTTCCCAGGAACAGAAGCCCTCTCCCGCTTCTGCCAAGTCCTCAGCATGACGCTGGGGCCTTACAAGCGGACTCAGGCACGGTGGGGACCCGTCTCAAGAATTTCAGCGCGCAGTGGGCTCACTCGCAAGTGGACCCCTGGATCCTTCAGGTAGTATCTCAGGGGTACAAATTGGAGTTCAAGACGTCTCCCCCTCGCCGTTTCCTGAAGTCTGCTTTACCAACGTCTCCCTCCGACAGGGAGGCAGTATTGGAGGCAATTCACAAGCTGTATTCCCAGCAGGTGATAATCAAGGTACCCCTCCTGCAACAAGGAAAGGGGTATTATTCCACGCTGTTTGTGGTACCGAAGCCGGACGGCTCGGTGAGACCTATTTTAAATCTGAAGTCTTTGAACACCTACATACAGAGGTTCAAATTCAAGATGGAGTCACTCAGGGCAGTGATCGCGAACCTGGAAGAGGGGGACTATATGGTGTCTCTGGACATAAAAGATGCCTACCTCCATGTCCCAATTTACCCGTCTCATCAAGGGTACCTCAGGTTTGTGGTACAAAACTGTCACTATCAGTTTCAGACGCTGCCGTTTGGATTATCCACGGCACCCCGGGTCTTTACCAAGGTAATGGCCGAAATGATGATTCTTCTTCGAAGAAAAGGCGTTTTAATTATCCCTTACTTGGACGATCTCCTAATAAGAGCAAGATCCAGAGAACAGTTAGTGGTCGGAGTAGCACTATCTCAAGTAGTGCTCCAGCAGCACGGCTGGATTCTAAATATCCCAAAATCGCAGCTGATTCCGACGACACGTCTTCTGTTCCTAGGGATGATTCTGGACACAGTCCAGAAAAAGGTGTTTCTTCCGGAGGAGAAAGCCAGGGAGTTATCCGAACTAGTCAGAAACCTCCTGAAACCAGGGCGAGTCTCAGTGCATCAATGCACAAGAGTCCTGGGAAAGATGGTAGCTTCCTACGAAGCGATTCCATTCGGCAGATTCCACGCAAGAACGTTCCAGTGGGATCTGCTGGACAAATGGTCCGGATCGCATCTTCAGATGCATCAACGGATAGCCCTGTCCCCAAGGACAAGGGTGTCTCTTCTATGGTGGTTGCAGAGTGCTCATCTTCTAGAGGGCCGCATATTCGGCATCCAGGACTGGGTCCTGGTGACCACGGATGCCAGCCTGAGAGGCTGGGGAGCAGTCACACAAGGAAGAAATTTCCAGGGCTTGTGGTCAAGCCTGGAGACATCACTTCACATAAATATACTGGAGCTAAGAGCTATTTACAATGCTCTAAGCCTAGCAAGGCCTCTGCTTCAGGGTCAGCCGGTGTTGATCCAGTCGGACAACATCAAGGCAGTCGCCCACGTAAACAGATGGCTCCGGAATGGCCAAGAAGGACTTGGTATCCGGAACTTCAAGAGATGCTCACAGAGGACCCGTGGCCTCTGCCTCTAAGAAGGGACCTGCTCCAGCAAGGTCCCTGTCTGTTTCAAGACTTACCGCGGCTGCGTTTGACGGCATGGCGGTTGAACGCCGGATCCTAAAGGAAAAAGGCATTCCGGAGGAAGTCATTCCTACCCTGATCAAAGCCAGGATGGATGTGACCGCGCAACACTATCACCGCATTTGGTGAAAATATGTTGCGTGGTGTGAGGCCAGGAAGGCCCCAACGGAGGAATTTCAACTGGGTCGATTCCTGCATTTCCTGCAAACAGGAGTGTCTATCGGCCTAAAATTGGGATCCATTAAGGTTCAGATTTCGGCCCTGTCAATTTTCTTCCAGAAAGAACTGGCTTCAGTTCCTGAAGTTCAGACGTTTGTCAAGGGGGTATTGCATATACAACCTCCTTTTGTGCCTCCAGTGGCACCTTGGGATCTCAATGTAGTCTTGGGATTCCTCAAATCACATTGGTTTGATCCACTCAAATCTGTGGATTTGAAATATCTCACTTGGAAAGTGTCCATGCTGTTAGCCCTGGCTTCGGCCAGGCGTGTATCAGAATTGGCGGCTTTGTCTTGCAAAAGCCCATATCTGATTTTCCATTCGGACAGGGCAGAACTGAGGACTCGTCCTCATTTTCTCCCTAAGGTGATGTCAGCTTTTCACCTGAACCAACCTATTGTGGTGCCTGCGGCTACTGGAGACTTGGAGGACTCCAAGTTGCTAGATGTTGTCAGGGCCCTGAAAATATATATTTCCAGGACGGCTAGAGTCAGGAAATCTGATTCGCTGTTTATCCTGTATGCACCCAATAAGCTGGGTGCTCCTACTTCTAAGCAGACTATTGCTCGTTGGATTTGTAGTACAATTCAGCTTGCACATTCTGTGGCAGGCCTGCCACAGCCTAAATCTGTCAATGCCCATTCCACAAGGAAGGTGGGCTCATCTTGGGCGGCTGCCCAAGGGGTCTCGGCTTTGCAACTTTGCCGAGCAGCTACTTGGTCAGGGGCAAACACGTTTGCAAAATTCTACAAATTTGATACCCTGGCTGAGGAGAACCTGGAGTTCTCTCATTCGGTGCTGCAGAGTCATCCGCACTCTCCCGCCCGTTTGGGAGCTTTGGTATAATCCCCATGGTCCTGACGGAGTCCCAGCATCCACTAGGACGTCAGAGAAAATAAGAATTTACTTACCGATAATTCTATTTCTCGTAGTCCGTAGTGGATGCTGGGCGCCCATCCCAAGTGCGGATTGTCTGCAATACTTGTACATAGTTATTGTTGCCAAAATTCGGGTTTTGTTGTAGTGAGACATCTTTTCTGGAGGCTCCTCATGTTATCATGCTGTTAACTGGGTTTAGATCACAAGTTATACGGTGTGATTGGTGTGGCTGGTATGAGTCTTACCCGGGATTCAAAAATCCTTCCTTATTGTGTACGCTCGTCCGGGCACAGTATCTTAACTGAGGCTTGGAGGAGGGTCATAGGGGGAGGAGCCAGTGCACACCAGGTAGTCCTAAAGCTTTTACTTTTGTGCCCAGTCTCCTGCGGAGCCGCTATTCCCCATGGTCCTGACGGAGTCCCAGCATCCACTACGGACTACGAGAAATAGAATTATCGGTAAGTAAATTCTTATTTTGTGCCTAATCCGCCGCCATTAACATTATTAAAAAAGTGGGAGAAGCCCGCCGTGGAGGGGGCGGGGCTATCTCCCTCCGCACACCGACACCATTTTCTCTTCACAGCTCCGCTGGAAGGACGCTCCCCAGGCTCTCCCCTGCAGTATACACTACAAGAAGGGTAAAAAAGAGAGGGGGGGGGGGTACATAAATTTAGGCGCAAAAGGTGATATAAGCAGCTATTGGGGAAAATTCACTCTGTGGTAGTGTAAATCCCTATGTTATATAGCGCTGTGGTGTGTGCTGGCACACTCTCTCTGTCTCCCCAAAGGACTTTGTGGGGTCCTGTCCTCAGTCAGAGCATTCCCTGCGTGTGTGCGGTGTGTCAGTACGGCTGTGTCGACATGTTTGATGAGGAGGCTTACGTGGAGGCGGAGCAGGAGCCGATAAGTGTGATGTCGCCCCCTGCGGGGCCGACACCAGAGTGGGTGGATATGTGGAAGGTATTAACCGACAGTGTCAACTCCTTGCATAAAAGATTCGATGACGTAACAGTTTTGTGACAGCCGGCTTCTCAGCCCGCGCCTGCCCAGGCGTCTCAGAGGCCAACAGGGGCTCAAAAACGCCCACTACCTCAGATGGCAGACACAGATGTCGACACAGAGTCTGACTCCAGTGTTGACGAGGATGAGACAAATGTACAGTCCACAAGGGCCATCCGATGCATGATTACGGCAATGAAAAATGTGTTGCACATTTCTGACATTAACCCGGTTACCACTAAAAAGGGTATTAAGTTTGTGGAGAAAAAGCAGCCAGTGACTTTTCCCCCATCTGATGAGTTAAATGAATTGTGTGAAGAAGCGTGGTGTTCCCCAGATAAGAAATTAGTGATTTCTAAGAGGTTACTGATGGCGTACCCTTTCCCGCCAACGGACAGGTTACGTTGGGAAACATCCCTAGGGTGGACAAAGCGCTCAAACGCTTATCAAAAAAGGTGGCACTGCCGTCTCGGGATACAGCCGCCTTAAAGGAGCCTGCAGATAGAAAGCAGGAGGCTATCCTGAAGTCTGTGTATACACACTCACTTACTATACTGAGACCTGCAATTTATTCAGCATGGATGTGTAGTGCTGCAGCAGCTTGGTCTGATACCCTGTCAGATAACATTGATTCCCTCGACAGGGATACTATTTTGCTAACCATTGAGCATATAAAAGACGTTGTCTTATATATGAGGGATGCACCGAGGGACATTTGCCGGCTGGCATCTAGAATTAATGCAATGTCCATTTCTGCCAGGAGAGTATTATGGACTCGGCAGTGGACAGGTGCTGATTCTAAAAGGCACATGGAGGCTGAGGAATTGTTTGGGGATGGTATCTCGGACCTCGTTTCCACAGCAACAGCTGGGAAGTCGACTTTTTTACCTCAGGTTCCCTCACAGCCGAAGAAAGCACCGTATTATCAGGTACAGTCCTTTCGGCCTCAGAAAGGCAAGCGGGTTAGAGGCGCATCCTTTCTGCCCAGAGGCAAGGGTAGAGGGAAAAAGCTGCACCAGACAGCCAGTTCCCAGGAACAAAAATCCTCCCCTGCATCCACTAAGTCCACCGCATGACGCTGGGGCTCCACAGGTGGAGCCAGGTGCGCTGGGGGCGCGTCTCCGGAACTTCAGCGACCAGTGGGTTTGCTCACAGGTGGATCTCTGGGTTCTACAAGTGGTATCTCAGGTATACAAGCTGGAGTTTGAGGCGACTCCCCCTCGCCGTTACCTCAAATCTGCCTTGGCGGCAATTCACAAGCTGTATCTTCAGCAGGTGATAATCAAAGTTCCCCTCCTTCAACAGGGACGGGGTTACTATTCCACAATGTTTGTGGTACCGAAACCAGACGGTTCGGTGAGACCCATTCTAAATTTGAAATCCTTGAACACTTATATAAGGAAGTTCAAGTTCAAAATGGAATCGCTCAGGGCGGTTATTGCAAGCCTGGAAGAGGGGGATTTTATGGTGTCGCTGAACATCAAGGATGCTTACCTACATGCCCCCATTTACCAACCTCACCAGGAGTACCTCAGGTTTGTGGTACAGGACTGTCATTACCAATTCCAGACGTTGCCGTTTAGTCTGTCCACGGCACAGAGGGTGTTTACCAAGGTAATGGCCGAAATTATGATACTCCTTCGAAAGAAGGGAGTTATAATTATCCCGTACTTGGACGATCTCCTTATAAAGGCGAGGTCCAAGGAGCAGTTGTTAGTCAGTGTAGCACTATCTCGGGAAGTGCTACAACAGCACGGCTGGATTCTGAATATCCCAAAGTCGCAAGTGATTCCTACGACACGTCTGTTGTTCTTGGGCATGATTCTGGACACAGAACAGAGGAAGGTGTTTCTCCCAGAGGAGAAGGCCCAGGAATTATCATCTCTGGTCAGGGACCTCCTGAAACCAAAACAGGTGTCGGTGCATCACTGCACGCGAGTCCTGGGAAAGATGGTAGCTTCTTACGAAGCAATTCCCTTCGGCAGGTTCCATGCAAGGATCTTTCAGTGGGATCTATTAGACAAGTAGTCCGGATCGCATCTTCAGATGCATCGGTTGATCACCCTGTCACCGAGGGCCAGGGTGTCTCTGCTGTGGTGGCTGCAGAATGCTCATCTTCTCGAGGGCCGCAGATTCGGCATACAGGACTGGGTCCTGGTGATCACGGATGCAAGCCTCCGAGGTTGGGGGGCAGTCACTCAGGGAAGAAACTTCCAAGGACAGTGGTCAAGTCAGGAGACTTCCCTACACATAAATATTCTGGAACTAAGGGCCATTTACAATGCCCTAAGTCAAGCAGAACCCCTGCTTCAAAACCAACCGGTGCTGATTCAGTCAGACAACATCACGGCGGTCGCCCATGTAAACCGACAGGGCGGCACAAGAAGCAGGATGGCAATGGCAGAAGCCACAAGGATTCTTCGATGGGCGGAGAATCACGTGCTAGCACTGTCAGCAGTGTTCATTCCGGGAGTGGACAACTGGGAAGCAGACTTCCTCAGCAGGCACGACCTCCACCCGGGAGAGTGGGGACTTCATCCAGAAGTCTTCAAGCTGATTGTAAATCGTTGGGAAAGGCCACAGGTGGACATGATGGCGTCCCGCCTCAACAAAAAGCTAAAAAGATATTGCGCCAGGTCAAGGGACCCTCAGGCGATAGCTGTGGACGCTCTAGTGACACCGTGGGTGTACCAGTCGGTTTATGTGTTCCCTCCTCTTCCTCTCATACCCAAGGTACTGAGGATAATAAGAAAGAGAGGAGTAAGAACTATACTCATCGTTCCGGACTGGCCAAGAAGAACTTGGTACCCAGAACTACAAGAAATGATCTCAGAGGACCCATGGCCTCTGCCGCTCCGACAGGACCTGCTACAGCAGGGGCCCTGTCTGTTCCAAGACTTAATGCGGCTGCTTTTGACGGCATGGCGGTTGAACGCTGGATCCTAATGGAAAAGGGCATTCCAGATGAAGTCATTCCTACCCTGATAAAGGCTAGGAAGGACGTGACAGCAAAACATTATCAATGCATATGGCGAAAATATGTTGCTTGGTGTGAGGCCAGGAAGGCCCCAACAGAGGAATTTCAGCTGGGTCGATTTCTGCACTTCCTACAGTCAGGAGTGACTATGGGCCTAAAATTGGGATCCATTAAAGTCCAGATTTCGGCCCTGTCTATTTTCTTTTAAAAAGAACTGGCTTCACTGCCTGAAGTTCAGACGTTTGTTAAGGGAGTGCTGCATATTCAGCCCCCTTTTGTGCCTCCAGTGGCACCTTGGGATCTCAACGTTGTGTTGGATTTCCTAAAATCACATTGGTTTGAGCCACTTAAGACCGTGGAGCTAAAATATCTCACGTGGAAGGTGGTCATGCTGTTGGCCTTAGCTTCGGCCAGGCGTGTGTCAGAATTGGCGGCTTTGTCATGTAAAAGCCCATATTTGATTTTCCATATGGATAGGGCAGAATTGAGGACTCGTCCCCAATTTCTTCCTAAGGTGGTATCAGCGTTTCATTTGAACCAACCTATTGTGGTGCCTGCGGCTACTCGGGACTTGGAGGATTCCAAGTTGCTGGACATAGTCAGGGCCCTGAAAATCTATGTTTCCAGGACGGCTAGAGTCAGAAAAACTGACTCACTATTTATCCTGCATGCAACCAACAAGCTGGGTGCTCCTGCTTCAAAGCATACTATTGCTCGATGGATCTGTAGCACGATTCAGCTTGCACATTCTGCGGCTGGACTGCCGCATCTTAAATCAGTAAAAGCCCATTCCACGAGGAAGGTGGGCTCTTCTTGGGCGGCTGCCCGAGGGGTCTCAGTTTTACAACTTTGCCGAGCTGCTACTTGGTCGGGTTCAAACACTTTTGCAAAATTCTACAAGTTTGATACCCTGGCTGAGGAGGACCTTGAGTTTGCTCATTCGGTGCTGCAGAGTCATCCGCACTCTCCCGCCCGTCTGGGAGCTTTGGTATAATCCCCATGGTCCTTACGGAGTACCCAGCATCCACTAGGACGTCAGAGAAAATAAGAATTTACTCACCAGTAATTCTATTTCTCGTAGTCCGTAGTGGATGCTGGGAGCCCGTCCCACGGGCGGACTCTCTGCAATACATGTATATAGTTATTGCTTAACTAAAGGGTTATTGTTATGAGCCATCTGTTGAATGAGGCTCAGTTATTATTCATACTGTTAACTGGGTATAGTTGTCACAAGTTGTACGGTGTGATTGGTGTGGCTGGTATGAGTCTTACCCTGGATTCCAAATCCTTTCCTAGTAATGTCAGCTCTTCCGGGCACAGTTTCCCTAACTGAGGTCTGGAGGAGGGGCATAGATGGAAGAGCCAGTGCACACCAGATATAGTACCTAATCTTTCTTTTAAGAGTGCCCAGTCTCCTGTGGAGCCCGTCTATTCCCCATGGTTCTTACGGAGTACCCAGCATCCACTACGGACTACGAGAAATAGAATTACCGGTGAGTAAATTCTTATTATTTGCACGATCACCACCTCGTGACGTGGCAGGGATGTGATCTAGTATTTTGTAATGCACAGATGTTAACGAATGTTGCATTTGTGCGAAGTGGCGTGCCACTGGCTGGTCACTTTTTCCTAGATTGCAGGGCTGCCCTGATGGTTGACCTGTGCTGGGCCATCCTTTCTTTAAAATGCCACTGTGTTTTGCCGACGTAGTACAAACTACACGGACACATTAAAACATATGACGAACATGGAGCTACAAGTGAGAGGCCAATGGAGATTTTCTTTGCCTGTGTGAGGGTGTGTGATAAAATCACACGTGAGCATGTAGCTGCATGTTGTGCAGCCCAGGCGTTTAAAACAACCCGCTTTACGACTGCGGAAAAGTTGGGCAGCAGAGGGGTTTTTAAAGCCAGTTACATCATTTTTAAAGACTACATTTTTAATGTTCGCACTCCTGGTATAGCATGGCATGTTCTTACTGCGTTTAAGGGAGGCTAAATTAGGGACAGAGGCTACAATCGGCCACATTTGCTTAATTTGTTTACTCGTTCTCACACTGGCAGTGTTGAATTCATTGACCCACGTCACTTTGTCATCAGTGCGTTTAGTGCCTTCTTTCTGTAGTAGCTCAATTCTGTTTATAGACATCATTTTGGCCCGTGCTTGTTTCAAGATGTTTGGGGGGTAACCTCTCTGAGAATTTCTCGGACATGGCGTTTAACTGAATCTCAAGTTCCTCGGGTTCGCTGGTGATGCTGCGGACCCGAAGAAACTGTGAGTACGGAAGACCTCTGACCAAAGCACTGGGGTGAAAGCTGTCATATCGCAACAAAGTGTTGCGGTCAGTGGGTTGCTGTACAATGAGGTCTGAATATGTCTATTGTGGATTTTGATTGTAATGCCCATGAAGCAAATCTCTGTCAGATGTGTAGTCAATGATAACTTGACTGTACTGGGGTTCCTGTTGTGATCTTCAATCAGCTTTGCCAATGACAATTCGTCATGGGTCCAAAACAGAAGGAGATCATCGATATAGCAAAGTGAAATGTGCTCTACAATAGTGGGGTTCTCAAAGAACAATGAACGTTCCACCTCCCATATGTAGGCATTAGCCAGCGACGGGGCCACTGCTGACCCCATCGCACACCCGGTTTTCTGTTTAAAAAACTGCCCATTGAAAAGAAAGTAGTTATGGGTCAAAGTGAATTCAAACAATGTTACAAATAAATTGACATCGGGCCCCCGTGTACAATTGGTTATGAGTGATCAACCGTTTGACTGCTGCTATACCTGCCTGGTGCGGAATGCAGGTATAGAGGCTTGTTACGTCTAGTGTGGTGAGTATAGTGCCATCCCGTACCTCTTCAAATGACAACAATTTCCTCAGAAGCACATTTGAATCCTTCAGATGCGTGAACATGGCTTGTACGCAAGGCTGCAGGTAAGCATCTAAATAGATAGCTATAGGTTCGCACAGCGACCCCCTGGCGTAAATGATAGATCTGCCAGGGGGACGCTGTGCATCCTTGTGTATTTTTGGAATGGCATAAAATATTGGGATAACAGGATGCACACGAAACAATTTATTGTGGCTCTCCTGTGAAATCAAGCCTTCAGACAAGGCATCTGTCAGGATGCTATGTAGTGCGGTTTTGTATACGCAAGTGGGCTCACTTGCTAATAGACTGTACGTGTCTCTATCTGCTAGAAGGCGGTCACATTCTGAGATATAGTCCTGTTTATCAAGAACCACGATGCCACCCCCTTTGTCCGCTCCCCTGATGATTATATCCTGTCATTCTATCAGGGAATTAAGGGCAGTCTGTTCATCTCTGGTAAGGTTGTTGAAGACCTGCGGGGGAGGGTTCATTCCGTAAATTCTCCATCATGTGGGTGAATGTCCTGATTGATGCATTTTGTGACACTGGGTCAAACTTGGAAGTTGTTCCTAGTTTACATATCTGTGGTGGAAGATCCTTCACTGTAGCATGATCTGGTTTTCTCTCTAAGTGTTCCTTTAGTTTCAATGTCCTGTTTAATTTAAAAGTCTCCACTTTCCATTTGAATTTGTCAGGGGCTTTAGTAGGTACATATGCCAGGCCTTTGGACAGGACAGCAATCTCAGCAGGGGATAAACTTGCTGAGGACAAATTGAAGATTAGGTCCGCGTCGACCTGGGGGGTCTTCCTCCCTGCTTGCTGCCTCGACTGGCCGCCCTGTCTGGTGGCTTTTTTCGTCTGCCGGACGTGATCGCCTGGGTCTTTACCCCTAAAAGGGCTCCCTGAGAAGAAGCTGTATTGTCGGATATTGACACCTCATCGGTCTCACTGGCCGACGTGCTATACTGCATTCTTTGTGTCCTACGTCTGCGTGGGCCTGTGAATTCTCTTTGTGAAGGAGGTCCCGTGCTGTTAGCCAACCAAATGTAGACACGGTGTTGTTCGTAATCTGCTTGAACTTTGCGTAACTTGTCTTTCTTATATTTAACCAGCTCAATTCTGTAAGACTCAATTTGATTCTTGAGTTTGTTCAGAAAATTAATAGATTTATCCTCCATGAGGGAGCTCAGGTGGGCTTCTTTAAATGTCCTCCATTTTTCCCTTGTATCGTTAACTTTGCGAGTGGACGTTATATAAATCAATTTTTTCAGTAAAATTAGTGCTCTCATTAAATTTGGGGTACATTAAAATGGGTATAAGTATATATTTGGGTAATTTTTGGGGACAAAAAAGTGGAAACGGACTGCTTACTCCCACCTGCAAGCCTAAAAACACATGTCCTACTTACTAAATACCCCAATATACCTGTCTCGTACCTTGTACCCCAACTTTCATCACTTTGCATTTTTTGACCCCAAAAATGACGTCATTATTGGCTAAGTAAAAATAATTAAAAACTTCAAAGTGCCTCATTAGTCATTCAGGGGGATGTACCAGGGGTTCAGAACCAAATCCCAACATTTTTAGCTTTAAATAGGGATTATGCACTACTTACCAACAGCTCAAAGATGGTGAAGAGAAACCACGATAAACCCTATGGAGACTTATCAATAATAACTTATCGCCGCTAACAGGATACCAAATGATTGCATTTGTGATAAGTTATCAATATACTGCAGCTAATTGGATACTTCCTAACTGTCATTCTCTGTACTGCACATCTGACTGGAAATGGGAGCCCAGCAATTAGGCAACATACATAAAGATACATCATGTTCCTTATACAATATAACACTATAGCTGATTACAATGGTGATCTTCAGGCTATTAAATTACATTTTTTTTTGTTTATTACAGGTAACTTAAGGAGCTGGAATCCAACTAATAATAGAATACAAGGCTGCAGAAAGAGACAATGTGGAAATGAATCTTGTTTCCTGCTCTAGCCAACTAAATATATCATTTCTTCTTAAGCTTCTGAATGGTTCAAAGAAACTATTTTCATTTTCTGGATAGAAGTTTTTAACTTATACATGATGAGTCTCACAGAAGAGAGACCACATCTGTGCTCTGAGTGTGACAGAAGCTTTACACATAAATCATATCTTATCAGACATCAGAGAAGTCACACAGGAGAGAAACCATTTACATGTTCTGAATGTGGGAAGTGTTTTTCCCTGAAGTCACATCTCGTTATACATCAGAGGATTCACACAGGAGAGAAACCATTTGAATGTTCTGAATGTAGGAAGTGTTTTTCCCAGAAGGCAGAGCTTGTTATACATCAGAGGAGTCACACAGGAGAGAAGCCATTTGAATGTACTGAATGTAGCAAGTGTTTTTCCCATAAGTTATCTCTTGTTATACATGAGAGGAGTCACACAGGAGAGAAACTATTTACATGTTCTGAATGTAGAAAGTGTTTTTCCCTGAAGTCATATCTCGTTATACATCAGAGGATTCACACAGGAGAGAAACCATTTGAATGTTCTGAATGTAGGAAGTGTTTTCCCCGGAAGGCAGAGCTTGTTATACATCAGAGGAGTCACACAGGAGAGAAGCCATTTGAATGTACTGAATGTAGGAAGTGTTTTCCCCTGAAGTGGAATCTTGTTATACATCAGAGGAGTCACACAGGAGAAAAACCATTTACATGTTCTGAATGTAGGAAGTGTTTTCCCCGGAAGGCAGAGCTTGTTATACATCAGAGGAGTCACACAGGAGAGAAGCCATTTGAATGTACTGAATGTAGGAAGTGTTTTCCCCTGAAGTGGAATCTTGTTATACATCAGAGGAGTCACACAGGAGAAAAACCATTTGCATGTTCTGAATGTAGGAAGTGTTTTTCCCAGAAGTCAGAGCTTGTTATGCATCAGATAGTTCACACAAAAGAGAAACCATTTGAATGTACTGAATGTAGAAAGTGTTTTTCCCTGAAGTCGAATCTTGTTATACATCAGAGGAGTCACACAGGAGAGAAACCATTTGAATGTACTGAATGTAGAAAGTGTTTTTCCCAGAAGTCACATCTTGTTATACATCAGAGGAGTCACACAGGAGAGAAACCATTTGAATGTACTGAATGTAGAAAGTGTTTTTCCCAGAAGTCACATCTTGTTATACATCAGAGGATTCACACAGGAGAAAAACCATTTACATGTTCTGAATGTAGCAAGTGTTTTTCCCATAAGTCACATCTTGTTATACATCAGAGGAGTCACACAGGAGAGAAACCATTTACATGTTCTGAATGCAGCAAGTGTTTAACTAGTAAGAAAACACTCAGTAATCACATGCGGAGTCACTCTGAGGGCCTGAATGCAGCTTGTGTATCATAAGTAATGTAACTTATCACAACTGTATGAATGCAATGGAGCCAATATTTATTTTCTGAATGTGATGAGTGTTTTATATAAATGACTCTTGATAAAGACAGGAGAGGTCAGACAAGTGGACCTGGAGGTACTTTTCCCCTTGGGAAGGTCTCTGTGTTAGGAACTAGAGCTGCAGTATAACAATAGCCAATGACCGTGGGACTGCCATTACTGAGCTCTGTAATATACAGCTGTTCTGCTCATGCAGGTGCTGGGACTAGTAGAGAGTTCCAGCAGCTCCTCTCAGTACTGGGATTCCTTCTCTGACCAGCAGGGCTATGAGTACTGGGTATTTCTACAGGAACAATGTATGCTGCTCTGTTTCACCATATGGGTTATATTTCCTAAATATCCGTTTTTCAAAGCCACTGATTCTTACTGTCTATGATCGCTGGATGATAAAGGGCAGTAATAATACATGTAAATTCAGGCTTGTTTTGCTTGTATTTCTATTGCCCTTTATATCCAGCACACAAATGGAGTGAAAATCTCTGGCTTTCAAAAAAACTGTGTAGTAACTACAGTATACCCGCTACAGGTCTTTCCTCTGGTCTCTATACCTCCGTATTATTTCTCTAATACCTTTTATATTACGACTATTACTGTTTAGTAAAATGGTGTAAGTAAAACACTGATCGTCTGTATCCCATAGCAACCAAATGATAACACTTGTTTGTTTGCTGGCACTAGACAGCTAATAGCTGATATCTGGTTGCTATGGGTTACAGCACATGCTTGCTTTCCACATCATGTAAGTAAATAAGTTCCAAGTTGTGCGCATTGGGCCTAATTCAGATCTGATTGCAGCAGCAAAATTGTTAGATAATGGGCAAATCTATGTGCACTGTGGTGGGGGGCAGATATAACGTGCAGAGGGAATTAGATTTGGGTGGTTTATTTGTTTCTGTGCAGGGTAAATACTGGCTGCTTTATTTTTACACTGCAATTTAGATTTCAGTTTGAATACACCCCACCCAAATCTAACTCCCCCTGCACATGTTACATCTGCCCCCTGCAGTGCACATGGTTGTGTCCATTAGATAACAATTTTGCTGCTGCGATCAGATCTGATTTAGGGCTCCTGTGTACTAGGATAATAGTAAAGTTCCTGCACAATAAATGAAACTAGTATGACAGTAATAATATACACAATACTAACTTTGACATAGGGGGTCATTCAGACCTGTACGCAGCCGTGCATCTGTACACAGTGGCTGCATTTGGGTGGTCTGCGCACATGCACTGGCCGCAGTGCACGTGTGACCCTTCTCGCGGCTGCATCTATGAAGGATGTGGCCACAAGATGATTGGGGGTGGGGTGCGGTGGACCCATCGAGGGCATGCCGTGACTGTTTTCGGTGCGTGATGTCACATGCAGCAGCTCCATTTATAAAACATGGCGGCTGACCGTCTGACAGCGCGGACAGGCTGCACTGCCAGGGGTCAACATTAGTTTGATGCGTCCACAATCTAATTGCAGATGCATCAGGAGGCAGACCATCACACATACCGGGCAGCCTTGTCCTGTGCTGGGTGGCCCCCAGCATGTGAGGAGATGGACGCAGATCTGGCTGCATATATCTCTGAAGCAGGTCCATAGTACTCCGTGATGCAACACAGATAGATCTGTCCTGTATGTAGACTGAAGGCCCATGTACAAATAATGGGCCGGATGTAATGGGCTGCGAGACGGCCGGAGCTCCGAGACTGGTTTTGCATTGTAAACATTTGCTGCTTTAAAAAAAAAAAACATTTCAAGTTCTGGCCGTCTCCAATCTATTACATCCGGCCGCATATCTGTAATAACCATACATGTTACTAGCAGTTATCCTCATAACACTCATTGACTAAAATTATTTCATCAGTATTTAATACTTTTGTACATTCCTCTTCTACATTTTAGAAGATAGACCCAGGAGAGATACTTAGGTGATCATGTAACAATCACTATCTGGCACGTCAAAGAATAATTTTATCTTTTTCTCTTACGTCCTAGAGGATGCTGGGGTCCACATTAGTACCATGGGGAATAGACGGGTCCCTTGGGAGCCATGGGCACTTTAAGAGTGTGGGCTGGCTCCTCCCTCTATGCCCCACCTACCACACTCAGTTTAGAAAATGTGCCCGTTGGAGGCGGTCACAGCTAGGGGAGCTCCTAGGAGTTCTTTTTTTTTTAGAATTAGGTACAGATGACAGCCTCCCTGCTTCGTGGGACTTAAGGAGGGAATAGGAACCAACCCTAGAGGTTAATGGCTCCTATCTCCGCTGACAGGACACTGAGCTCCTGACGGTGATGATCGCTAGCCCCCGAGGCAGCACTGCCGCTACCCCCTAACAGCCAAAAGGTCGAGGTAGTGAGTATGACATCGGTGCCCCGATAAGCAGGTCACCGGTGAGAATGGTGGCACAAGGGTGGGAGTACAGCGGTGTAAGTCTGCGCTCCGGAGGGCTCAGAGGTACATGTGTGCGGTGCTGTGAGGGGAGCCCTGGGCCAGCACAATACCCTTTACGCTGGTCACTATTGCTATCAGGGACTCTGTACTGCTGCTAGCCACCATTACCCTAGGCCAGTATAATCTCCAGAAGTGCGGGAAGACGTGCCATTAAAGGGGGCGGAGCTTCTCTTCAGAGCGGATCCAGCACTCACCAGCACCATTTTCTCCCTGCAGATCACAGCTCAGAGACGCTGACAGGGAGCGCTGCCCCTCAACATAACTCCAGCTATCCTGTGCGGTACCAGAGGGTTACAGAGGGGGGAGAGTGTTTATTCACATTTTAGTACTGTATAATCTATTAAGGTTACCCAGTCAGCACCAGGCTTTTATTATATAACTGCCTACTGGGGCACTGTGTGTGCTGGCTCCTTAACTCTGTCTCTCTGAAGGTCTTCGGGGGAAACTGTGTCTGACATTTTCCTCTGTGTGTGTGTGTGTGTGTTTATATATCTCACATTACCATGTCTAGGGACTCTGTGTCTTGTGCTGCAGAGTGTGTATGTTCTCCAGAGGAGTCTATTACATGTACTCAGGAATGCAATATACTGTCTCAGCCTTCTGAATCCGAACCCCAGTGGGTGGCTTCTATTGAGGGAATGATATCCCAGATTTCATCTAGTATAGCTCATAATGAGACTGAAACACAGGTTTTGAAAAAATCTGTAGAGGTTTTGTCGTATTCTGCTCCCACTACCTCATCCAAATCCCCTGGTACATGCCCCAAAAAGCGTGCTCTTGCCCAGATATTGCAGGTCGACACGGAAACCGACTCTAATACGGGAGTTGGTGATAGAAATATACTGGGTGGGAGGCATCCCTTGCTAAGGGGGTGCAACTCATAATTGAGGCCATTAGGGACGTTTTACACATTACTGACAAGGTACCTGAGCAGGTTGAGGAGGCTTACTTTACAGACAATAAGAAAGCCTCCCTTACCTTCCCTGCGTCTAAGGAATTAAACGCATTGTTTGAAAAATCTTGGGAAATCCCGGACACAAAATTCCAGATCCCAAAGAGGGTTCTCGTTGCTCCTCCTTTCTCTGAAGAGGACAGGAAAAAGTTGGAAAAACCCTCCTATAGTAGAAGCTTCTGTATCTAGATTGTCTAAAAAGGTGGTTTTACGTGTCCCTGGGTCTACCACTTTAAAAGAGCCGGCAGACCGCAAGGTTGAGACTACGTTCAAATCCATATACACTGCTTCAGGCATGGCGTTAAGGCCCACTATTGCCTGTGCATGGATTTCTAAATCCATAGTAAAGTGGTCAGGCACATTATTAGAGGATTTAGATTCTATGGATAGAAGTGACATTAAAATGTTTTTACGTCACATACAGGTTTCTGCAGGTTTCCTAGTGGAGGCCATGAAGGACCTGGGTCATCTGAATGCAAGGACGTCTTCCATGGCTGTCTCGGCACACAGGGGACTCTGGCTGCGCCAATGGTCTGCAGATGCGGAATCCAACAAAAGTGTGGAGATCGTACCCTTTGGGGTAAATCCAGAAAACCTACACCAGCAGGTTCCCATTAACAGAAGCCTGGTTCTCCTTCCTCTAAATCCTCAGCATGATGGTGGACCTCACAGCCTGGAAATCGTGCAGGTGGGAGCACATCTAAGAAATTTCAGTCAGGTCTAGGTGTCCTCAGGCCTGGACCCCTGGGTGCAAGATATTGTATCCCAGGGGTACAGACTGGAATTTCAAGAACTCCCACCTCACAGATTCAAAGCCGTTCAAAAATTACAAAGGACAAATGTCATTGTCCCAGTTCCACCTCATCTGGAAAACAGGGGTTACTATTCAATCCTATTTGTAGTGCCGAAACCGGACGGTTCGGTCAGAGCAATATTGAACCTGAAATCTTTAAACCCTTATTTGAGGGAATTCAAGTTCAAAATGTAATCTCTGAGAGCAGTGATCTCAGGTCTGGAGGAGGGGAAATTCCTGGTATCCCTAGATATCAACGATGCATACCTCCATATTCCAATTTGGCCGCTACACCAGGCTTATCTCAGATTTGCACTGTTGGACTGTCACTATCCATTCCAGGCACTGCCATTTGGCCTCTACACTGCACCGAGGGTGTTCACCAAGGTAATGGCAGAAATGATGTTACTCCTCCGCAAGCAGGGAGTGAACATAATTCCATATCTGGACGATCTGCTGATAAAGGCATCTTTCAGGGAGAAGTTGTTGCAGAACATTGCTCTCACAACTCGACTACTCCGGGATCATGGATGGATCCTGAATCTTCCAAAGTCACATTTGGAGCCAACAAGGAGATTGTTTTTCCTAGGGATGATCCCAACACGGAAGTGCAGAGGGTGTTTCTAACAGTAGAGAAAGCGTTGGTGATACAATCAATGGTTCGGGACTTCTTGAAGCCTGCCCGGGTATTGGTTCATCAGTGAATTTGCCTTCTGGGTTAGATGGTTGCCTCCTACGAGGCTTTACAGTATGGTAGATTCATTGCAAGAATCTTCCAGCTGTATCTCCTGGACAGGATCTCACCTGCACATGCACCAGAGAATACATCTTTCGCCGAAAGCCAGGATTTCACTCCTATGGTGGCTACAAATGCCTTGCCTTCTTAGGGGCCGCAGGTTTGGGATACAGAACTGGATCCTTCTAACCACGGATGCAAGTCTCAGAGGTTGGGGCGCGGTCACCCAAAGGAAAAACTTCCAAGGAAGGTGGTCAAGTCTGGAATCCATACTTCTGATAAACATTCTGGAACTAAGAGCCGTCTACAACGGCCTTCTACTAGCGGCACATCGTCTACAAGATCAGGCCATTTAGGTGCAGTCGGATAATGTAATGACTGTGGCCTACATAAACCAACAAGGCGGAACGCAGAGCTGCAATGTCAGAGGTAACAAAGATCCTCCTCTGGGCAGAAAGGCATGTGATGGAGCTATCAGCGATCTTTATTCTGGGTGTGGACAACTCGGAACCGGACTTCCTCAGCAGACACAATCTCCATCTAGGAGAGTGTGGCCTCCACCCCGAGGTGCTCGCAGAGGTGACAAGTCTTTGGGGCATACCTCAAATCGACATGATGGCCTCCTGCCTCAACAAGATGCATTGCAGGTACTGTTCCAGGTCGAGAGACCCACAGGCAGTGGTGGTGGACGCACTGGTGACTCCGTGTATATTCCAGTTGGTGTATGTGTCCCCTCCACTTCCGCTCATCCCAAGGATTCTCAAAATTATAAAAAGAACAAGAGTTTAAGCTATCCTCCTTACTCCGGATTGGCCAAGAAGAGCTTGGTACGCGGATCTTCTGGAGTTACTGCTGGAAGATCTGAGGCCTTTTCCTCTTTGAGAGGACCTTCTGCAACATGGTCCGTTCACTTATCAAAACTTGCCACGACATGTTTGATGGCATGGAGGTTGAACGCCAGATCTTAGCTCGGAAAGGCATTCCGAACAAGTTTATTCCTACCCTGATACAGGCTAGGAAAGGAGTAACATCTAAACATTACCATCGTATCTGGAAAAAGTATGTGTCTTGGTGTGAATCCAAGATGTTTCCTATGGTGGAGTTTCAACTTGGGTGGTTTCTCCTCTTCCTGCAAGCAGGTGTGGATGTGGGCCTATGTTTGGCCTCCATAAGTCCAGATTTCGGCCTTGTCCATTTTCTTCAAGAAACAATTGGCTTCCCTCCTTGAGGTTGAGACTTTTTTGAAAGGGGTCCTGCACATCCAGGCTCCCTTTGTGCCTCCTATGGCACCTTGGGATCTTAATGTGGGTTTGCAGTTCCTGCAATCAGATTGGTTCGAGCCTTTACAGGAGGTTGAGGTCAAGTTTTTCACTTGGAAGGCACAAACTGTTCATCTGCTAGACGTGTCTGAATTGGGGGCTTTGTCCTGCAAAAGCCCCTACTTAATTTTCGATGAAGATAGAGTTGAGTTCAGGACGCATCAGCAGTTTCTTCCAAAGGTTGTGTCGGCTTTTCATATCAACCAACCTATTGTGGTGCGAGTGGCTACGGACTCCTCAATTACCTCAAAGTCTTTGGATGTTGTGAGGGCTTTGAAGATTTATGTGAGAGAACTTCACGTCACAGGAAGTCGGACGCTCTGTTTGTCCTTTATGATCCCAACAAGATTGGATGTCCTGCTTCTAAGCAGACGATTTCTCGCTGGATCAGGTTTACTATCCAGCATGCTTATCCTACGGCAGGCTTGCCATGTCCAAAATCTGTTAAGGCCCACTCTACTCCCTAAAGTGGGTTCTTCCTGTGCGGTTGCCCGGGTTGTCTCGGCTTTACAGTTTTGCCGAGCAGCTACTTGGTCAGGGTCGAACACGTTTGCTAAGTTCTACAAGTTCGATGCTTTGGCCTTTGACGACCTTAAGTTTGGTCAATCAGTACTGCAGGATCCTCCGCGCTCTCCCTCCCGTACTGGGAGCTTTGGTACATCCCCACGGTACTAATGTGGACCTCAGCATCCTCTAGGACGTAAGAGAAAATTAGGATTTTAATTACCTACCGGTAAATCCTTTTCTTGTAGTCCGTAGAGGATGCTGGGCGCCCGCCCGGCTCTTCGTTCTCCTGCAGTAGTTTCTTGGTTCAGTACTGCCTTGTTACTTAGTTAAGTACTGTTGTTCAGCTGTTGCTGAATCGTTCAAGCTGGTTAGCTTGTTTTGCCTTATGTGTGGGCTGGTGTGAATCTCACCAATATCTGTGTATTTCCTTCTCTCAAAATATGTCAGTCTCCTTGGGCACAGTTTCTAGACTGAGTCTGGTAGGAGGGGCATAGAGGGAGGAGCCAGCTCACACTATTAAACTCTTAAAGTGCCCATGGCTCCCAAGGGACCCGTCTATACCCCATGGTACTAATGTGGACCCCAGCATCCCCTACGGACTATAAGAAAAAGATTTGCAGTAGGTAATTAAAATCCTATTATTACTACTCCGCAAATAGAGTATTTACATAATTTTATAGATGTGGATGAAATATAAACACAGGGTCTTCCTGACAATCAGTGATTGCTCTGTAGAAGGAATGATACTTAGTATTCCCTGCTTAGCTGCTGTCTTTCCTTGTCTCCTGTCCTCATGAGGAATAACTTGGAGTAAAACAATCCCCCTGCCGCACAGCTTAGCCAGTGTAGGTGGTTATTCAGTAAGGAGTGAAATCACGATCCTCTGTGCAGTTTCCTGATGGGGAACCGGCACATGTGTAATACCCGTTGTGTGCATGTGCAGAACAGATCCTGCGATCGCATTGCATTAAGTGAATGAACCAGGCAGAGGCTGAAATTACTACTGCTGAAACTGGCATGTGAGGAGCCACCCAGAAAGGGTAAAAGACGCACACTGATTGCACTGATTTGCTCCCCCATATTAGCATACACTGCTCTCCCAATCCGAGGAAATTGTTTACTCTGTATTAAATAGCAAATTTTCTGACGTTTTTGGAAATCAGTGTAATTGATAAACTGTCCATTCTCCCATGCAAATGTCCCTTGGGGCAGATTATACAACTGTAGGTTTATTTGGACTTTCCACTTTTATATGTGTTTTGCTGTATGTACTGTATATCCATACTCGCCTACTTTTGAAAACTAGAATCAGGGAGATTACAGTAGGATGTGCAGCTCAAATTGCTCCGTACTACCGAGGGGGCGTGTCATACTCTGCATAAAAGGGCGTGTCTTTGCTTACATGCTTGTTGTTGTGAGATATTTCTATATAACATTAGTAGCAATATCTTCTGGGAAGTTTTGCAAGTATTGAAACTAACATTGCTGCCTATAGTACGGGGTTTCTTGTTTGAAATATATATTCACTGTGATATTCTTTTCTTATCACTCGGCACAATACTCATAAATACAATATGCAATAAATTCCAAATGCAATTTAACCTTGTGTGAATTCATCCCTAAATTATGATTTTGGTGTATTAAATGTTATTTTATTGTGAACACTGGATTGTCTTCATCTTGTAGGCACTACCTATATTTATTGGATGTGCTGTTTTCCATACCATTACAGCATTAACAGAATCATTACTGACACCAGATACTCTAATGAACGAAATGTGTTTAACTACTGTCGAATACAGTGACAGAGACAACCTGCTGAAGGCCTAACAGCTATATATATGTACTACGGGATAGTACGTATATTATGCATACACCTAATAATCACAATATCAAAGGTGATCTACATTCACTAGTATAGTATAAAGCATAAGAGAATCCATTTTGTTTCTAGCTAGATGATACAGCAGATTCATTTGTATTTCATTTGAACTCTATACAAAGTACAATAACAACTTTGTTGGCTAAGTATTGATTCCACATACGAACATCCGAAAAGCTCATAGTGTCCAGCTTAATTCTTAATATGGACACATAGCTGAAGATCACGAGTATCTTTTAGTTTTCATTGCCAATTGTTCTTATATTGTATAACACTGTATTCCAGATGAATGAACTCATATGGGAGGGTTATAAGAATGGGGCGTAACTGTATATTATAAAACTCATTGTTTTTACATGTATTTGTTGTTAAAGCATTTTGACCCAGGCTTGAGAGGATGTTCCCTCTCAACCTATATACGGGCGTGGCCTTTTTAATAAATAATTATTGATTTTGCTAAATCTATTTTCAATTCATTCTTTTACATAAAAACTCAAACAGCAACATGAGGGTTAATTTAATTAACCCTGAAAAAGGTATCCAACAGGTGGGGGCTCGATCAGTGCGAACTCGAATTGGTCCTTTCATCGACTTCTCACAAATGGTGGAGACGACCAGCCAGACGAGCTGAGGACGGCACCAATCCTAACATCACTACTACGGGCACTGGTGAGTATAAAATATGACATGCTAATATGTTATGCATGGTGCTTTTATACTTACTGGTTACCTGTGTGATGTACTCAGTAATTGCATTACTGATTAGTTGTGCTCAAGTCGGTTGAAGGACCAAGTAGCGAGGAAAAGTAACTCGGGAATGATGATTGACAGATGCTGTTGCATGAAAATAAGAATACTAAAATTAATTCAAAGTTTGTATTTGGGCAGAGAAATAGTGACCTGGGTTTTTCACTCTACGAGTAATTTGAGTAATTGTGTGAATAAATGCTGTGTACCATCTTCACGAGGTCTGAATGAGTTCCAATCTGAATTTGCAGTATTTCGTGCCCTCGTTAACGCTGTGAGCGTCAGATAAGATAGGGGCCAAATTAAGTAAAAGCACATAGACCACCTTCCCCTTTTAGTCAGCTACACGTGTGCAAGAAGGGTAAATGAAATAAATAAGGTGATTACTAGTGATGAGCGGGTTCGGTTTCTCGGAAACCGAACCCCCCCGAACTTCAGTCTTTTTACACGGATCCGAGGCAGACTCGGATCTTCCCGCCTTGCTCGGCTAACCGAGCGCGCCCGAACGTCATCATCCCGCTGTCTGATTCTTGCGAGGCTCGGATTCTGTCGCGAGACTCGGATTCTATATAAGGAGCTGCGCGTCGCCGCCATTTTCACACGTGCATTGAGATTGATAGGGAGAGGACGTGGCTGGCGTCCTCTCCATTTAGAGTAGACTAGAGAGTAGTAGAGACACTTGATTTACTAGTTTTGGGGAGCATATTAGGAGTACTACTTGCTGATAGTGTGACCAGTGACCACCAGTTTAATTAATCCGTTCTCTGCCTGAAAAAAAATGATACACAGTGTGACACAGTCACATACCATATCTGTGCTCAGCCTCAGTGTGCTGCATCATCTATGTAATACTGTATATCTGACTGTGCTGAGTGCTCAGTGCTCACACAGCTTAATTGTGGGGGAGACTGGGGAGCAGTTATAGCAGGAGTACATATTTTAACAGTGCACACTTTTGCTGCCAGAGTGCCACTGCCAGTGTGACTGACCAGTGACCACTGACCACCAGTATATTGTGATTGTCTGCCTGAAAAAGTTAAACACTCGTCGTGTGGTGTTTTTATTCTATAAACGCATTCTGCTGACAGTGTCCAGCAGGTCCGTCATTATATAATATATACCTGTCCGGCTGCAGTAGTGATATATATATATTTTTTATATCATTATCATCCAGTCTATATTAGCACTGAAGCAGACGCAGTACGGTAGTCCACGGCTGTAGCTACCTCTGTGTCGGCAGTCGCTCGTCCATCCATAATTGTATACCACCTACCTGTGGTTTTTTTTTTCTATCTTCTTGATACTAGTAGCTTACTTTAGGAGTCTGCAGTGCTGAGCTGAGAGTGTCCAGCAGGTCCGTCATTATATAATATATACCTGTCCGGCTGCAGTAGTGATATATATATATTTTATATCTCATTATCATCCAGTCTATATTAGCAGCAGACGCAGTACGGTAGTCCACGGCTGTAGCTACCTCTGTGTCGGCAGTCGCTCGTCCATCCATAATTGTATACCACCTACCCGTGGTGTTTTTTTTTTTCTATCTTCTTGATACTAGTAGCTTACTTTAGGAGTCTGCAGTGCTGAGCTGACAGTGTCCAGCAGGTCCGCCATTATATAATATATACCTGTTCGGCTGCAGTAGTGATATATATATATTTTATATCTCATTATCATCCAGTCTATATTAGCAGCAGACGCAGTACGGTAGTCCACGGCTGTAGCTACCTCTGTGTCGGCAGTCGCTCGTCATCCATAAGTATACTAGTATCCATCCATCTCCATTGTTTACCTGAGGTGCCTTTTAGTTGTGCCTATTAAAATATGGAGAAAAAAAATGTTGAGGTTCCAAAAATAGGTGTCAGACTTGGTTTTGTTTGTGTCCCCGGAGGGGGCGCTAGTGGGTCAGTGGAGGTAGATGGGAGAAAACGAGGAGGCTGGATTATGTTTCTGCGCATGAGCGCAATGATATTAATTATACAGATGGTTCACAAAACGGCAGCAGAAAATAACAGTAAGAAATGCAAATGTCAATAGTGCAGCGTGGAAGCTGAAAGTCTATGGTAACAGAAGTATGGCAAATGAATGAATGGTGACTGATGAAATGATAACCGGTAGAGATGATAACAGATGAATGAACACAGGTGAGTAATAACTTGGTAGAGAATATTCTGGTATGGGAACCAGAGCAGATTAAAACATGGAACCAGCAGAGATGGTGTTGTATGGCAAACCTGGTAGCAGAGGCAGGAGTCTATGTCCACAGTGCAGGTGATGAGGCACTGGCAGCAAGCAAGCTGCAACACAGGTGGAGAGATGGAACACACCTGGAGTCAGTCTCTACTGCTAGGCTGAAGCACACAGAGATGGTGGTGAGTGTGAAGCCTGTAGATGGAAGCAGGTATTGCTGGGGCTTGTAGTTCCACGGAGCTGTGAGAAGTAACCAGGAGTACAGAGTCTCAGGTAGATAGCCAGGAACACGGAACAACAGGAACCAGATCCTTACACATGAGTCGCAGGAGTGACACAAAGTTCAGGATGCCTGCAGACTGATCCTGCAGCTTCATATATACCCCCTGTTGCACAGTCATTGGTGGAGTGAGGAAAAGTGGGTGCGGCCAAGCACCGGATTGGCCGCCGTATGCTGACTGCTGGAGGCTGTCATGGCGGCGCCCATGCCGCGGCCCAGCGGGAACGCGGCGTGCTACACGCCCGCTGTCACAGGAGCGCTCCCAGGCCCAGGATGGCGTCTGATGGCAGAGACGCGGATGACAGATGAACGCAGGGTCCCAGGACGGAGTCCGCAGCGGCGGACAGATGTCACCGTGGTGAGTCGATTCCTGACAATAGGGAAAGATCAAGATCCACTTCCACCTCGTGCTGAAGCTGCTGCCACTAGTCATGGCCGAGATGATGAAATGCCATCAACGTCGTCTGCCAAGGCCGATGCCCAATGTCATAGTACAGAGCATGTAAAATCCAAAACACCAAATATCAGTAAAAAAAGGACTCAAAAATCTAAAATAAAATTGTCGGAGGAGAAGCGTAAACTTGCCAATATGCCATTTACCACACGGAGTGGCAAGAAATGGCTGAGGCCCTGGCCTATGTTCATGGCTAGTGGTTCAGCTTCACATAAGGATGGAAGCACTCAGCCTCTCGCTAGAAAAATGAAAAGACTCAAGCTGGCAAAAGCACAGCAAAGAACTGTGCGTTCTTCGAAATCCCAAATCCACAAGGAGAGTCCAATTGTGTCGGTTGCGATGCCTGACCTTCCCAACACTGGACGTGAAGAGCATGCGCCTTCCACCATTTGCACGCCCCCTGCAAGTGCTGGAAGGAGCACCCGCAGTCCAGTTCCTGATAGTCAGATTGAAGATGTCAGTGTTGAAGTACACCAGGATGAGGAGGATATGGGTGTTGCTGGCGCTGGGGAGGAAATTGACAAGGAGGATTCTGATGGTGAGGTGGTTTGTTTAAGTCAGGCACCCGGGGAGACACCTGTTGTCCGTGGGAGGAATATGGCCATTGACATGCCTGGTGAAAATACCAAAAAAAATCAGCTCTTCGGTGTGGAAGTATTTCACCAGAAATGTGTTGCCTTTGTCAAGCTGTAATAAGTAGGGGTAAGGACGTTAACCACCTCGGAACATCCTCCCTTATACGTCACCTGCAGCGCATTCATCATAAGTCAGTGACAAGTTCAAAAACTTTGGGCGACAGCGGAAGCAGTCCACTGACCAGTAAATCCCTTCCTCTTGTAACCAAGCTCGCGCAAACCACCCCACCAACTCCCTCAGTGCCAATTTCCTCCTTCCCCAGGAATGCCAATAGTCCTGCAGGCCATGTCACTGGCAATTCTGACGATTCCTCTCCTGCCTGGGATTCCTCCGATGCATCCCTGCGTGTAACGCCTACTGCTGCTGGCGCTGCTGTTGTTGCTGCTGGGAGTCGATGGTCATCCCAGAGGGGAAATCGTAAGACCACTTTTACTACTTCCACCAAGCAATTGACTGTCCAACAGTCCTTTGCGAGGAAGATGAAATATCACAGCAGTCATCCTGCTGCAAAGCGGATAACTGAGGCCTTGGCATCCTGGGCGGTGAGAAACGTGGTTCCGGTATCCATCATTACTGCAGAGCCAACTAGAGACTTGTTGGAGGTACTGTGTCCCCGGTACCAAATACCATCTAGGTTCCATTTCTCTAGGCAGGCGATACCGAAAATGTACACAGACCTCAGAAAAAGACTCACCAGTGTCCTAAAAAATGAAGTTGTACCCACTTAACCACGGACATGTGGACAAGTGGAGCAGGGCAGGCTCAGGACTATATGACTGTGACAGCCCACTGGGTAGATGTATGGACTCCCGCCGCAAGAACAGCAGCGGCGGCACCTGTAGCAGCATTTCGCAAACGCCAACTCTTTCCTAGGCAGGCTACGCTTTGTATCACTGCTTTCCAGAATACGCACACAGCTGAAAACCTCTTACGGCAACTGAGGAAGATCATCGCGGAATGGCTTACCCCAATTGGACTCTCCTGTGGATTTGTGGCATCGGACAACGCCAGCAATATTGTGTGTGCATTAAATCTGGGCAAATTCCAGCACGTCCCATGTTTTGCACATACCTTGAAGTTGGTGGTGCAGAATTATTTAAAAAACGACAGGGGCGTGCAAGAGATGCTGTCGGTTGCCAGAAGAATTGCAGGACACTTTCGGCGTACAGGCACCACGTACAGAAGACTGGAGCACCACCAAAAACGCCTGAACCTGCCCTGCCATCATCTGAAGCAAGAAGTGGTAACGAGGTGGAATTCAACCCTCTATATGCTTCAGAGGTTGGAGGAGCAGCAAAAGGCCATTCAAGCCTATACAATTGAGCACGATATAGGAGGTGGAATGCACCTGTCTCAAGCGCAGTGGAGAATGATTTCAACGTTGTGCAAGGTTCTGCTGCCCTTTGAACTTGCCACACGTGAAGTCAGTTCAGACACTGCCAGCCTGAGTCAGGTCATTCCCCTCATCAGGCTTTTGCAGAAGAAGCTGGAGAGATTGAAGGAGGAGCTAAGACAGAGCGTTTCCGCTAGGCATGTGGGACTTGTGGATGGAGCCCTTAATTCGCTTAACAAGGATTCACGAGTGGTCAATCTGTTGAAATCAGAGCACTACATTTTGGCCACCGTGCTCGATCCTAGTTTAAAACCTACCTTGGATCTCTCTTTCCGGCAGACACAAGTCTGCTGGGGTTCAAAGAACTGCTGGTGAGAATGTCAAGTCAAGCGGAACGCGACCTGTCAACATCTCCTCCTTCACATTCTCCCGCAACTGGGGGTGCGAGGAAAAGGCTCAGAATTCCGAGCCCACACACTGGCGGTGATGCAGGGCAGTCTGGAGCGACTGCTGATGCTGACATCTGGTCCGGACTGAAAGACCTGACAACGATTACGGACATGTCGTCTACTGTCACTGCATATGATTCTCTCCCCATTGAAAGAATATTGGAGGATTATATGAGTGACCGCATCCAAGTAGGCACGTCAGACAGTCCGTACTTATACTGGCAGGAAAAAGAGGCAATTTGGAGGCCCTTGCACAAACTGGCTTTATTCTACCTAAGTTGCCCTCCCACAAGTGTGTACTCCGAAAGAGTGTTTAGTACCGCCGCTCACCCTGTCAGCAATCGGCGTACGAGGTTACATCCAGAAAATGTGGAGAAGATGATGTTCATTAAAATGAATTATAATCAATTCCTCCGTGGAGACATTGACCAGCAGCAATTGCCTCCACAAAGTACACAGGGAGCTGAGATGGTGGATTCCAGTGGGGACGAATTGATAATCTGTGAGGAGGGGGATGTACACGGTGATCTATCGGAGGATGATGATGAGGTGGACATCTTGCCTCTGTAGAGCCAGTTTGTGCAAGGAGAGATTAATTGCTTCTTTTTTGGTGGGGGGTCCAAACCAACCCGTCATTTCAGTCACAGTCGTGTGGCAGACCCTGTCACTGAAATGATGGGTTGGTTAAAGTGTGCATGTCCTGTTTATACAACATAAGGGTGGGTGGGAGGGCCCAAGGACAATTCCATCTTGCACCTCTTTTTTCTTTCATTTTTCTTTGCATTATGTGCTGTTTGGGGACAATTTTTTTGAAGTGCCATCCTGTCTGACACTGCAGTGCCACTCCTAGATGGGCCAGGTGTTTGTGTCGGCCACTAGGGTCGCTTAGCTTACTCACACAGCTACCTCATTGCGCCTCTTTTTTTCTTTGCGTCATGTGCTGTTTGGGGAGTAGTTTTTTGAAGGGCCATCCTGCGTGACACTGCAGTGCCACTCCTAGATGGGCCAGGTGTTTGTGTCGGCCACTTGGGTCGCTTATTTTAGTCACAGAGCTACCTCATTGCGCCTCTTTTTTTCTTTGCGTCATGTGCTGTTTAGGGAGTAGTTTTTTGAAGGGCCAGCCTGCGTGACACTGCAGTGCCACTCCTAGATGCGCCAGGTGTTTGTGTCAGCCACTAGGGTCGCTTAGCTTACTCACACAGCTACCTCATTGCGCCTCTTTTTTTCTTTGCGTCATGTGCTGTTTGGGGAGTAGTTTTTTGTAAGGGCCATCCTGCGTGACACTGCAGTGCCACTCCTAGATGGGCCAGGTGTTTGTGTCGGCCACTTGGGTCGCTGAGCTTAGTCATCCAGCGACCTCGGTGCAAATTTTAGGACTAAAAATAATATTGTGAGGTGTGAGGTGTTCAGAATAGACTGAAAATTAGTGGAAATTATGGTTATTGAGGTTAATAATACTTTGGGATCAAAATTACCCCCAAATTCTATGATTTAAGCTGTTTTTTAGGGTTTTTTGAAAAAAACACCCGAATCCAAAACACACCTGAATCCGACAAAAAAAATTCGGTGAGGTTTTGCCAAAACGCGTTCGAACCCAAAACACGGCCGCGGAACCGAACCCAAAACCAAAACACAAAACCAGAAAAATTTCCGGCGCTCATCACTAGTGATTATCCGAGGTTATAGTTGATTATATGTAATTGAGTGTAACTATATTGTAATACTGAGCTAGAAAGAGCTGCTGATTGTTTTAATCATATATGGATTCTGGTAAATAACGGAATCTACGGACTAAAGTCCCAAGTATATTCATAGTCTGTTTATTAACATTGTTTATTTGTGCACAAAAGAACTGAGCAACTCTAAAGAGGTGTTGTGCTAACCATAACCTAAGTCTGTTTGCTAACATTGTAGTGCACAAAGACACAAGCAACTTGGCATGTTGCTTGGCATTAAATTGGCATGGTGCTTTGTGTTATGATTCCAGCACTCCTGACCGGAGGAGATTTTATGGCAAGGACCAGAGCGCTGGAATGGAATGCAGGTAACGGGAGCAGGGAAGACTAGTTGCCCCTGGCGCCCTAACTCTATTGTCTCACCCGTGCTATCGGAAATCCCCTGCGAGACTATGGTTTCCTGAGCCCCTGGCAGCCACGTTTGAAGGGCGGATTATGTCTGCCCAACTCCGGTGCCCCCCGGTCTTAGTGAGAGACAAAGGGAAATCCGAGGCAGGATGAGAACAAGAGGACCTCTGACTGACAACAGGCCAGGGCAACAAGCTAACTAACAAAAACAAGTATGTGCGGAAACCCGCCAGGGAAAAGGACAACCAAAATCCACTTGTCCAATACTCCTACCCAGCACCGCCGGATACCAGAGTGGACCTGTGGAAGCGGAACCCTCCGCAAAATGCTCCAAAACACAAATAATAAATAATAAAGCGGACAAGCCGCAACACACGGCAAGGCCGCGACTCGCGAACACCACTGGATGTTATATGGTGATTAGTCAGGACTCCAGGAATAAGATGACAAACTTCCGAGTTCAGGACTTCCGAATACTGGAATGACCGGATACAGCAAGACTGGAACAGACTCTCAGCAAACAGAAACAGCATGCAGGAAGCTATTACCGGCGTCTGTGAGAAGCCCTGGGAGTGTATTTAACAAGGAGTCCTCCAATCAGCTGCCAAAAGGCTGATTAGAATAAATGCGCTGCACGGCCAGAGAGCAGGAGAATACATTAACTCTTAAAGCCTAGCAACGGGGAACACGGTCCGCCAGTGGCGTCCCCGTTGCTAGGGTCCGTGCGGCTCAGCGCGCCCGGCGTCCAGCGTTGCCAGGGAGCCGGCGGCTGTCCGCGTACGGCGTCCCTGGTTGCTAGGCGCCGGGCCGCACCGACGAGCGGACCCCGGCGCCTAACAGTACCCCCCCCCTTGAGGAGGGGTCAAGGAACCCCTAAAGCCAGGCTTCCAAGGAAACTCCCGAAAAAATGCCCTCTTAAGCCTTGGGGCATGAAGATCCTTATCCAGGACCCAGGACCTTTCCTCTGGACCATAACCTCTCTAGTGAACCAGAAAATAAAGCTGGCCCCTGGACAACTTGGAATCGAGAACCTTCTCCACCAGGAACTCCTGTTGTCCCTGTACATCCACTGGAGATCTTCCCTGAGAGATCTTTCGAGGAAATTTATTGGAAGAAATGTATGGCTTCAACAGGGAGCAATGAAACGTATTACCAATCCGAAGAGATTTTGGTAAACGTAACCGGAAAGTAACTGGGTTAACTTTTTTAATGATATGAAATGGTCCAATAAATTTGGGTCCCAACCTAGCTGAAGATTGTCGAAGTCTAATGTTACTAGTCGACAACCATACCCTATCTCCCACCTTAAAATTGCAAGGACGTCTGAGCCGGTCAGAAAAAAATTTCTCACGAAAGGCCGCTTTTCTGAGAGCAAGGTGCACTTTTTTCCAAATGGCTCTGAGATGGGAGGTTAAGGTTAGCGAGGAAACTGAGGAATGTTGAAAAAAAGAATTAGCTCTGGGGTGAAAACCAAAAACTGAAAAGAATGGAGACACGTTGGTGGAGGAATGACAAGAATTATTGTAAGCAAACTCCGCCAATGGAAGAAACTCGGACCAATCATTCTGGAGTTTGGCTGAGTACAAACGCAAATACTGTTTCAATGATTGGTTAACTCGCTCGGTTTGCCCGTTGGACTGTGGGTGGTAACCAGATGTTAATGACAATCTCATCTTTAATGAAGCACAAAAACACTTCCAGAATTGTGCAATGAATTGTGGACCCCGATCAGAAACAATATCAGTGGGCAACCCATGAAGTCTGAAAACATGGCGGAGAAACAACACTGCCAATCCTTGGGCAGATGGCAGTCGGGGAAGGGCAATGAAATGAGCCATCTTGCTAAAACGGTCTACTACCACCCAAATGACTCTGCATCCAGCTGAAAGGGGAAGGTCCACCACAAAATCCATGGAAATATGAGACCATGGCCTGAGAGGGACATTCAAGGGCATAAGTTGCCCGATAGGCAAGGAACGGGGAACCTTATGCTGTGCACAAACCTGACATGAAGAAACAAACTCCTTAACGTTTTTAGAAAGACCAGGCCACCATACTGAGCGGGAGACTAACTCCAATGTCTTAGAGATCCCTGGATGCCCGGAAACTTTGTTTATCATGGAACTCAGTCAAAACATTAGCTCTCAGGAACTCTGGGATGTAAAGACGACCAGCAGGAGAATTTCCAGGAGCTTGGTGTTGAAGCTGTTTTAACTGGGTAAATAAATCTTGTGTGAGGCCTGCCCAAATGACTGAAGATGGAAGTATGGGAGTAACAGGACTGTTATCATGAACCGGAAGAAAACTGCGTGACAGAGCATCTGCCTTGGTATTCTTGGAACCTGGCCTGATAGTTATAATAAACTTGAAACGAGTAAAGAACAAAGCCCAACGAGCCTGCCGGGCATTCAGCCGCTTAGCTGATTCGATGTATTGCAGATTCTTATGGTCAGTCAATACTGAAATGGTATGTGTTGCTCCCTCCAGCCAATGCCTCCACTCCTCGAAAGCCCATTTTATTGCCAGTAGTTCCCGGTTACCAACGTCATAGTTGGATTCAGCGGAGGAGAATTTCCTAGACATAAAGGCACAAGGATGTAGTTCCTGAGACTCTGGATCCTTTTGAGATAGTATAGCCCCTACTCCAACCTCCGAGGCATCAACCTCCACAATGAAGGGCAATCCTGGATTGGGATGTCTAAGGACTGGAGCCGAGACAAAAGCTTGTTTCAAGGCCCGAAAGGAAAACTCCGCTTCACGCGACCAGTTGGTAGGATCCGCTCCTTTCTTTGTCAGGGCCACAATGGGAGCAACCAGGTTGGAGAAAGAATGAATGAACCTCCTGTAATAATTCGCAAACCCTAAAAAGCGCTGAATTGCTTTTAAATTGGTGGGTTGCGCCCAACTAAGGATGGCCTGAAGCTTCTTTGGTTCCATGAAAATCCCAGAGGGGAAATAATGTATCCTAAAAAAGATACCTCCGTGACATGAAACTCGCATTTCTCCAGTTTGGCATATAGATGATTCTCACGTAACGTTTAAAGAACCTGACGCACCTGGGTAACATGTTGTTCAATAGAGTCAGAATAAATCAGGATGTCGTCTAAGTAAACGACCACGAATTTCCCTAGGAAGTCACGGAGCACATCGTTAATGAAGTCCTGGAAAACTGCTGGAGCGTTAGACAAGCCGAACGGCATTACTAGGTACTCGTAGTGACCCGACTGAGTACTGAAGGCTGTCTTCCACTCATCTCCGGACCTGATTCGGATGAGGTTATACGCTCCTCTTTGATCGATTTTGGAGAAAATCACAGCCGAACGCAGCTGATCAAAGAGGACAGAAATCAGCGGCAGAGGATAAGTATTTTTAACTGAGATTTTATTTAGGGCTCTATAGTCAATGCAAGGTCTGAGCGAGCCATCCTTTTTCTCCACAAAGAAGAAGCCTGCACTTAAAGGAGATTTAGATGACCTAATAAATCCTTTCCCTAGGCTCTCTTTAACATAGTCATTCATGGCCGCAGTCTCTGGCCCGGATAAAGCATATAACCTTCCCTTTGGCAATGCGGCACCAGGAATTAGCTCAATGGCGCAATCATAAGGCCGATGGGGAGGCAGAATGTCTGCATTGCCCTTGGAGAACACATCAGCAAACTCCTGGTACTCCACGGGAATGAGTTCAGGAATTGCAGCAGCTATTCTGACTGGAAACAAAATACATTCCTTATCACAGAAGGCACCCCATTGAGAAATCTCCCCTGACCGCCAATCAATGGTGGGATTGTGAAAGGCCAGCCAAGGGTGACCCAGAACCACTGGAACTGCTGGGCAATGGGTAAGGAAGAACTCGATTTTTTCAGAATGAAGAGCTCCTACCGTAAGTAGTACAGGGGGTGTACAGAGTGAAATAACCCCATTGGACACTGGACTCCCATCTAAACCATGCATGGTGACACTCCTACCCAAAGATAACTGAGGAATGCCTAAGGCCTTGGCCCAAGTTAAATCCATAAAGTTTCCTGCGGCTCCACTGTTGACAAAAGCCGACACCGAGGAACTGAGGCTGCCAAAGGAAACCTTAGCTGGGACTAAAAGGGAGTTATGCGAGGAGATAAGCTGCAGACCTAGGTGAACCCCCTCACAATTCACCTGGTCAAGGCGTTTCCCGAATTATTCGTACAATTACGAGCAAAATGTCCCTTACCCCCACAGTACAAACAAAGACCAGAGTTTTGCCTTCTGGCTCTCTCTTCAGGAGACAACCGGGAGAGACCCATCTGCATGGGCTCCTCTATGTCCACAGGGATGGAATATACACACGGTGATGACCTGACCGATGCTCCTTTTTCAGCCTTCCGCTCTCTGAGATGACGATCAATCTTAATAGAAAGCTCCATGAGTTTATAGAGAGTCTCAGGAGCGGGATACTGGAGGAGACTGTCTTTAATAGATTCTGATAAGCCGAGGCAAAACTGACTGCGCAGGGCTGGGTCATTCCAGCCACAGTCGTTCGACCACCGGCGAAACTCCGTACAATAAACCTCTGCGGGATTCCTACCCTGTCTGAGAGCGCGCAACTGACCTTCAGCGGATGCCTCTCTATCAGGGTCATCATATAACAGTCCTAAAGACCCAAAAAAAGCGTCTACTGACAACAACACCGGATCATCTGCTTTTAAACCAAATGCCCAAGTCTGGGGATCCCCATGGAGCAAAGAAATAATAATCCCGACCCGCTGAGATTCAGTACTCGAGGAGATCGGTCTTAAACGAAAATAAAGTTTACAGGATTCTTTAAAATTAAACTCTTTTCTATCCCCAGAAAAACGGTCAGGCAAATGGATTTTTGGTTCAGGAACTACCCTCGGGGAAGTTCGTAAAAGATCTTCCTGCGACTTCACCCGAAGGGAAAGATCCTGAACCATCTGAGTAAGTTCTTGAATCTGACTGACTAAGAGCTGACCAGGATTTGGTCCTAACCCTGTTGGATTCATGAGGCCGACAATTTCTTACAAAAACTGAATAAGAAAAAATTAAACTCCGTTTAATTTTAAGTTTTGGTATGGCCGGTAATAATGTTATGATTCCAGCACTCCTGACCGGAGGAGATTTTATGACAAGGACCAGAGCGCTGGAATGGAATGCAGGTAACGGGAGCAGGGAAGACTAGTTGCCCCTGGCGCCCTAACTCTATTGTCTCACCCGTGCTATCGGAAATCCCCTGCGAGACTATGGTTTCTTGAGCCCCTGGCAGCCACGTTTGAAGGGCGGATTATGTCTGCCCAACTCCGGTGCCCCCCGGTCTTAGTGAGAGACAAAGGGAAATCCGAGGCAGGATGATAACAAGAGGACCTCTGACTGACAACAGGCCAGGGGCAACAAGCTAACTAACAAAAACAGAAGTATGTGCGGAAACCCGCCAGGGAAAAGGACAACCAAAATCCACTTGTCCAATACTCCTACCCAGCACCGCCGGATACCAGAGTGGACCTGTGGAAGCGGAGCCCTCCGCAAAATGCTCCAAAACACAAATAATTAATAATAAAGCGGACAAGCCGCAACACACGGCAAGGCCGCGACTCACGAACAGCACTGGATGTTATATGGTGATTAGTCAGGACTCCAGAAATAAGATGACAAACTTCCGAGTTCAGGACTTCCGAATACTGGAATGACCGGATACAGCAAGACTGGAACAGACTCTCAGCAAACAGAAACAGCATGCAGGAAGCTATTACCGGCGTCTGTGAGAAGCCCTGGAAGTGTATTTAACAAGGAGTCCTCCAATCAGCTGCCAAAAGGCTGATTAGAATAAATGCCGTGCAGCTGCCTTGCTGCACGGCCAGAGAGCAGGAGAGTACATTAACTCTTAAAGCCTAGCAACGGGGAACACGGTCCGCCAGTGGCGTCCCCGTTGCTAGGGTCCGTGCGGCTCAGCGCGCCCGGCGTCCAGCGTTGCCAGGGAGCCGGCGGCTGTCCGCGTACGGCGTCCCTGGTTGCTAGGCGCCGGGCCGCACCGACGAGCGGACCCCGGCGCCTTACACTTTGTGATTGTAGTTTATGATAAGAGGGACTACTGCAGTTTCCCAGTTGACAGACGTGTCGCGTGTGTGAAAGATTGCAGGGATTGCAAATTTTTCAGCGTATGGGAAGGGCAGGGAGGATTAACCTTAAGTGTGCATATCATGTTATGGAAGAAATATTCCATATATGCATAGAGTTTGTACAGTACTGTGACTAAGAGGTGCATTTCAAGTATGCTATATAATATTGGCCTGATCAACCAATACTAAGCGTATTTTGAAATCTGCAAAACTGTTGAAATCTGCAAGATATTAAAGTGTGCAAACGGGTAAAATTTGCAAACTGATTTTTATTATTTAAATTAGGGGCGTCCAACTTATGAAACTATAAAACTATGGTATTCAACAGGTACCAAAGGAACACGCCCTTGCGCTGGCGAATCTGTGTGTTTTGTGTTTTATGGTGTCTTGTGTGTGGGACATAAAAGTTCAGTGTTTGTTCCGTTAAGTATATTCTCAGATCTGTGTCTAATAGAAACCTTCTGTCTGTGATGGTTACAAGTTTTGAAATAAGGTTTATATATATATGTGGTGAACTGAGGAAACAAAAGAGTTGATGTCCGTGTTCAAATGGCTTTTGGCAGATCTGTAGTTAAAAATGTGTTCGTCTGATGTTTATCTGATGTTAGTATTTAACTATGAAGCAAAGTTTCCCATATGGGTTTAATACGTAAATATTCTTTAATGCAATATATTGTGAGAAGGTCTGCCAGCAAATTAATGGCTGGATGCCATGTGTTGTATTGCAATATAAAGAAGAAGAAAAAAAAAAAGCCTTCAGTTTCCAACGCTGTGTAGCACGGAGAGCTAGGGGGCTGTAACAGCCCAGAAGCGTGCCCCCTTCCTGCAGCATCTATCATGATGTAGTAATAAAAAGTGTTCAATGAGCTTTGATTTTTCTTTTCTTTGATCTAATAAGATGGATCACAGAAAGCTGCCAATAATAAAAAAAAAGTGTAGTTACGGGAGCATAACTGTAATCAGGAAAAATCCCAGCAACAGATGTGGGCTAGAGATAGCTTTAACGCTGTTAGCGCTGACAACAGATCTGCATCTGGCAGACAGTCAAGAAGCACACATGACAGAAAGATACGTGTGGCATCCACTGGCGCTCAAAGTTTAAAGATGAACCCTTTAATATATGGGAATGGGTCAATCCACAAATTTCAATGGACCAAATGATTTGATCTCACAAGATAAAAATATTTATTAAAACAAACTGACATTAAACATGAATAAAGTGCAATCCGTGACTTGGCAGCAGAGGTTTGTTGGAAGTGACCGTGCAATAGATGAATATAAAATCTCTCACCATATGATGGAGCTGCGGTGGGCTAGCTTATGGTAAAGCAATATGGTCCTAGGCTGAAAATAGCCCAGCACCACCGCAGTGAGTTTATTTCAGCATGAAAGTCCTTCAACTGGTATCACTGCTCCTCGTCCAATGAAGTCCTCTGTTCGAATACAACGCGTTTCGGTCACTCTCCTGTGACCTTTTTCAAGTAATGAATGGATTTTTGGGGATTTCATGTGTTTGTCCCTCCATGTGTGGTAACTAGGCAGCTCCTAGTTTTTTATTGCGCAAGTACTGTCTTTTGTATACCCCCTTTTTTTCAGACAGTCAAGAAGACAACGCCCTAAGGCTGCAAACGATACCGATTTCTCTATCTCAGATGTGGGCTATACGGGGGGAGAGTTTTCAAAGCAGCAGCAGCTAGAATCATAGGGAAAGATAAAGATATCAGTTTGTAAAGTATATGCTGTAAATCACTAAGATTCCAGTATTAACATACTTTTAGGCAATTCTTTAAATTTATTTGGAAGAAACCTAATTTGTAAGGTACATTGTAAAATATACTGCATCACGGATGAGGTACAGATGCAAAAAGTATAGAGTAGGGACAGATTCAGTTAGATACATAGCATACATGTATATATCACTTACCCTGTGTTTTTATGAATGGAGGTAAAGGATATGCTTGCTAAAATCCATGACAAAGTATAGGCATTGATATATTAGATATAGATTGAAAAAGTTCTTGGTGGACTGCACGATATGCAGTAATAAACCAGGTTCCATAGCCAGAAAGTTTGGGGATATGATTGTATAAAAAAAGGTTATACAGATAATGGGAGCGGTGTTAAGTGAGTTTTCAGGAAATTCATGTATGTGGCAAGGCATTCCATAGAATGGATGCAGTCCAAGGAAAGTTTGTAGTTGTGCTTGGATGCAAGTAAGGAGTGTGGATGAGAGAAGTAGATCTTGTGAAAACTGGATTGAGTGGACTGGCCAGTCTGAATGATATTTTGAGATAAGCAAAGAAATGTATAGTATATTGATGTAGTATGATTACTAACCTTGTGTGTAAGTAATGGTAGGACACAGACTACCCAATGAGAAAAATGTAATGTTGATGGAATAAATTACACTGTATTGGACTAGATTATGCAAAAGATTTATATACAATCTCTCTTTGTACTTGCAAAAATAACCTACATTCTTTTTACCTACAGATGGTGTAACCGGTATGTGGATGATATACCTTTGTGCTATAAATTATTTGAAGTATTTGTGTTAGATACTAAACAGTTGTGTTTTCTTGCAGAACAGGACACAAGGTGTTGCAAGACGAAAGTCAACGGTGTGCTGACATAGTTAACTACCTAGGTCATTATTTGGCGCTAGGCCAAAGATAGTTAAAACCCTTAGAGGGTGGAGCCTTGGTATACATTTATTGATAGATATATATGTATGCCCAGATGATAAATCTCTAGATACAGTAATTTTTTTTGTAAATGCTATGTGCATGCATTCAAGTTCATAACCAAAGAAATTATAGAAGGTAATACAATATTACACTTTATCATGAATAAGACATTATGGATACACAGTCAGAGCCAAACCATCAACTTATGTATAAGCAAGAACAAAAGAAAAAAAATATGTTTATGTTTAAGACTGTGGTTAAGCAGTAGATTTTGTATGATGTGTACATTTTACCTCTGACAGTATACAACTTAGATACAGCTGCATACTTGTCTTCCTCACCCCCAAAAGTGGGGAGTATAAGGAATATAATGTGGATAAGTAAGACAATTATAATGATTACATCGCATTTTACATTGCATTTAAAAAAACTGACAGTAACAGGAGAATAATTTCTCTAGCATCCATAGGGGATAATGGGAAAGTGAATTAGTATTAGTAATAATAAAGTGTTGCTGCCAACTTTTATTAAGGGGAAATGTCATGAGTTATGCAAATCTAAGGATAACTAGCATGACATAGATTCACAAGCTTTCTATAGTGGGATGAAGTTTAATGGAGAAGTGTACAGAAGTGTTCTGGCATATGACCAAAATAACAAATTATGTGATAATAAGAGGGATAGTGATGGTGATAAAGAAAGCTATAGCATGTTTACTACAGATGTTTGGGTTGATTAAAAACAACATTGTTTTAATACAACATAGTTTAATGTTAAAAAAAAGGAACTATAGTATGTGTAACAGGTGTTAACGGGTAAAGTTAAAGTAAAGCAACGGTGTTCTATGTGTGATCTATTGTTTCAAAGACAGTAAAGTTTATTTACTGATAGAAAGAGTTATAGGAGTTTGAAAAATATTTTGTGTTTAATATGGGTAATGTTGAGAGAAAAAAAATAAAGTCATAATTTGACAGGGAAGGTTTAAAGAAATAAGCATTATTAATGTACAAAAGAGACAGGAAAGGCAGAATTTGAATCATGGCATGGTCCAATCGTTGGTTCAATAGTGGTAGAATTACACCTAAGCCTCTGCTTAGTCTCTCTTCTATATCATTTTTTTGTTATTCTTTTTGGAATCCAGCAAATATATATTATCTAGAGCAAAGATATATTATCCAGAGACTGATTCAAAACTACAAAATGATTTGACGGTTCAAATGTGTCACACAAATTATTTAAACAGTTACTAGAATATCAAAAGCTGCAAGAACCTTGGAAAGATATTTAACCAACACGAAAACACACAGTCCGGCACAGGACAATCACTAAAGAGAGTGAAGACGGTGTTATGGTGAGAAGTTGTTTATGTTTCGGTTCCGTTACAGATCGCATAGGATGGTCCTGGGCAAGTACCGCTGACTACTGATACAGCCGTTGCAAAGGCTGCAGAAGAAGGACACCTAGATCCATGAGCTTGCAATGAAACGAAAAGGTCAGAGACCAGAGCTTATAGGAACCTAACACTAAAAACAATTGTATGGAGATACAGAGACTTTAACTACTGTTACTACCACAGAGTTGTATTTGAATGAACCCTTCAATCAAGATAGAGATGATTATGATCATTGATAATAGACTATGTGCTTATAAGCTAATATCCTACAGAACTTTTAACATTTCTGAAAGTATACGGGAGCGACGTTATTTATAACATTAGGACTTGATTTCTTTTTTTCTTTTTTTTTGAAGAGAGAGCGAGCAAACGTGTGGTGTAGGTATGAGTACTCATCCATTATTGTGGATGGGAATTATTTCAATCAGACCTTTCCTTCCTCTTTTCTTTTCTAAGCAGGAAATCCAGAGAGATTTATGACCGGTGTAACGAACACACTTTAAAAAACATGGTTGTGAGTATTGTACTCCACTTGAAGAGAGATATATAGATTAATGTATGGATAATTTAATAATTTAGGATATTATTCTGAGTATCCAGTCCAGCAATACCATTAATTGTTGGAAAGATTTTGGGTACTGCGGCTAAATAAATATTATTGCAAATTATTCTTATTATAATTGTTAGATATGTATACATAAACACTAGCATTGTATAGTAACTAGTGATGTGCACCGGAAATTTTTCGGGTTTTGGTTTTGGGCTCGGTTCCGCGGCCGTGTTTTGGGTTCGAACGCGTTTTGGCAAAACCTCACCGAATTTTTTTTGTCGGATTCGGGTGTGTTTTGGATTCGGGTGTTTTTTTCAAAAAACCCTAAAAAACAGCTTAAATCATAGAATTTGGGGGTCATTTTGATCCCATGGTATTATTAACCTCAATTACCATAATTTCCACTCATTTCCAGTCTATTCTGAACACCTCACAATATTATTTTTAGTCCTAAAATTTGCACCGAGGTCGCTGGATGGCTAAGCTAAGCGACACAAGTGGCCGACACAAACACCTGGCCCATCTAGGAGTGGCACTGCAGTGTCAGGCAGGATGGCCCTTACAAAAAATACTCCCCAAACAGCACATGACGCAAAGAAAAAAAGAGGCGCAATGAGGTAGCTGTGTGACGACTAATCTAAGCGATCCTAGTGGCCGACACAAACACCTGGCCCATCTAGGAGTGGCACTGCAGTGTCACGCAGGATGGCCCTTCCAAAAAATACTCCCCAAACAGCACATGACGCAAAGAAAAATGAAAGAAAAAAGAGGTGCAAGATGGAATTGTCCTTGGGCCCTCCCACCCACCCTTATGTTGTATAAACAGGACATGCACACTTTAACGAACCCATCATTTCAGCGACAGGGTCTGCCACACGACTGTGACTGAAATGACTGGTTGGTTTGGGCCCCCACCAAAAAAGAAGCAATCAATCTCTCCTTGCACAAACTGGCTCTACGGAGGCAAGATGTCCACCTCATCATCATCGTCCGATTCATCACCCCTTTCACTGTGTACATCCCCCTCCTCACAGATTATTAATTCGTCCCCACTGGAATCCACCATCTCAGATCCCCGTGTACTTTCTGGAGGCAATTGCTGCTGGTGAATGTCTCCATGGAGGAATTGATTATAATTCATTTTAATGAACATCATCTTCTCCACATTTTCTGGAAATAACCTCGTACGCCGATTGCTGACAAGGTGAGCGGCGGCACTAAACACTCTTTCGGAGTACACACTGGAGGGAGGGCAACTAGGTAGAATAAAGCCAGATTGTGCAAGGGCCTCCAAATTGCCTCTCATTCCTGCCAGTATACGTACGGACTGTCTGACGTGCCTACTTGGATGCTGTCACTCATATAATCCTCCACCATTCTTTCAATGGTGAGAGAATCATATGCAGTGACAGTAGACGACATGTCAGTAATCGTTGGCAGGTCCTTCAGTCCGGACCAGATGTCAGCATCAGCAGTCGCTCCAGACTGCCCTGCATCACCGCCAGCGGGTGGGCTCTGAATTCGTAGCCTTTTCCTTGCATCCCCAGTTGCGGGAGAATGTGAAGGAGGAGATGTTGATGGGTCGCGTTCCGCTTGACTTGACAATTTTCTCACCAGCAGTTCTTTGAACCCATGCAGACTTGTGTCTGCCGGAAAGAGAGATCCAACGTAGCTTTTAAATCTAGGATCGAGCACGGTGGCCAAAATGTAGTGCTCTGATTTCAACAGATTGACCACACGTGAATCCTGGTTAAGCGAATGAAGGGCTCCATCCACAAGTCCCACATGCCTAGCGGAATCACTGTGTTAGCTCCTCCTTCAATGCCTCCAGCTTCTTCTGCAAAAGCCTGATGAGGGGAATGACCTGACTCAGGCTGGCAGTGTCTGAACTGACTTCACGTGTGGTAAGTTCAAAGGGTTGCAGAACCTTGCACAACGTTGAAATCATTCTCCACTGCGCTTGAGACAGGTGCATTTCACCTCCTTTGCCTATATCGTGGGCAGATGTATAGGCTTGAATGGCCTTTTGCTGCTCCTCCATCCTCTGAAGCATATAGAGGGTTGAATTCCACCTCGTTACCACCTTTTGCTTCAGATGATGGCAGGGCAGGTTCAGGTTTTTTTGGTGGTGCTCCAGTCTTCTGTACGTGGTGCCTGTACGCCAAAACTGGCCCGCAATTCTTCTGGCCACCGACAGCATCTCTTGCACGCCCCTGTCATTTTTTAAATAATTCTACACCACCAAATTCAAGGTATGTGCAAAACATGGGACGTGCTGGAATTTGCCCAAATGTAATGCACGCACAATATTGCTTGCGTTGTCCGATACCACAAATCCCCAGGAGAGTCCAATTGGGGTAAGCCATTCTGCGATGATCTTCCTCAGTTGCCGTAAGAGGTTGTCAGCTGTGTGCGTATTCTGGAAAGCGGTGATACAAAGCGTAGCCTGCCTAGGAACGAGTTGGCGTTTGCGAGATGCTGCTACTGGTGCCGCCGCTGCTGTTCTTGCAGCGGGAGGCAATACATCTACCCAGTGGGCTGTCACAGTCATGTAGTCCTGAGTCTGCCCTGCTCCACTTGTCCACATGTCCATGGTTAAGTGGACATTGGGTACAACTGCATTTTTTAGGACACTGGTGAGTCTTTTTCTGACGTCCGTGTACATTCTCGGTATCGCCTGCCTAGAGAAGTGGAACCTAGATGGTATTTGTAAACGGGGGCACACTACCTCAAGAAATTGTCTAGTTCCCTGTGAAATAACATCTGATACTGGACGCACGTCTAACACCAACATAGTTGTCAAGGTCCCAGTTATCCGCTTTGCAACAGGATGACTGCTGTGATATTTCATTTTCCTCGCAAAGGACTGTTGGACAGTCAATTGCTTACTGGAAGTAGTACAAGTGGTCTTCTGACTTCCCCTCTGGGATTACGATCGACTCCCAGCAGCAACAGCAGCACCAGCAGCAGTAGGCGTTACACTCAAGGATGCATCGGAGGAATCCCAGGCAGGAGAGGACTCGTCAGACTTGCCAGTGACATGGCCTGCAGGACTATTGGCTTTCCTGGGTAAGGAGGAAATTGACACTGAGGGAGTTGGTGGTGTGGTTTGCGCGAGCTTGGTTACAAGAGGAAGGTATTTACTGGTCAGTGGACTGCTTCCGCTGTCGCCCAAAGTCTTTGAACTTGTCACTGACTTATTATGAATGCGCTGCAGGTGACGTATAAGGGAGGATGTTCCGAGGTGGTTAACGTCCTTACCCCTACTTATTACAGCTTGACAAAGGCAACACACGGCTTGACACCAGTTGTCCGCATTTCTGTTGAAATACTTCCACACTGAAGAGCTGATTTTTTTGGTATTTTCACCAGGCATGTCAATGGCCATATTCCTCCCACGGACAACAGGTGTCTCCCTGGGTGCCTGACTTAAACAAACCACCTCACCATCATTATCCTCCTTGTCAATTTCCTCCCCAGCGCCAGCAACACCAATATCCTCATCCTGGTGTACTTCAACACTGACATCTTCAATTTCACTATCAGGAACTGGACTGCGGGTGCTACTTTCAACACTTGCAGGGGGCGTGCAAATAGTGGAAGGCGCAAGCTCTTCCCGTCCAGTGTTGGGAAGGTCAGGCATCGCAACCGACACAATTGGACTCTCCTTTGGGATTTCGAAGAACGCACAGTTCTTTGCTGTGCTTTTGCCGCAAGTCTTTTCTTTTTTCTAGCGAGAGGACGAGTGCTTCCATCCTCATGTGAAGCTGAACCACTAGCCATGAACATAGGCCAGGGCCTCAGCTGTTCCTTGCCACTCTGTGTCGTAAATGGCATATTGGCAAGTTTACGCTTCTCCTCAGACGCTTTTAATTTTTGGGTAATTTTTTTACTGGTCTTTTGTGTTTTGGATTTTACATGCTCTGTACTATGACATTGGGCATCGGCCTTGGCAGACGACGTTGATGGCATTTCATCGTCTCGGCCATGACTAGTGGCAGCAGCTTCAGCACGAGGTGGAAGTGGATCTTGATCTTTCCCTATTTTTTTAACCGCCACATTTTTGTTCTCTATATTTTAATGCGCACAACTAAAAGCCACCACAGGTATACAATGTAGATGGATGGATAGTATAGTATTATATTACTTATGGACGACGAGTGCACTGACGATACTGAGGTAGGTACAGCCGTGGCCTACCGTACTGCTTATATAATATACTGTATATAACGGACCTGGTGGACACTCTCAGCAGACTGCTAAACTAGTATGAAGAAATCAAAACACCACAGGTATACAATGTAGATGGATGGATATACTATAGTATAGTATTATATTACTTATGGACGACGAGTGCACTGACGACACAGAGGTAGGTACAGCCGTGGCCTACCGTACTGATTATATAATATACTGTATATAACGGACCTGGTGGTCACTGTCAGCAGACTGCTAAACTAGTATGAAGAAAAAAAAAACACCACAGGTATACAATGTAGATGGATGGATATACTATAGTATTATATTACTTATGGACGACAAGTGCACTGACGACACAGAGGTAGGTACAGCCGTGGCCTACCGTACTGCTTATATATATAATATACTGTATATAACGGACCTGGTGGACACTGTCAGCAGACTGCTAAACTAGTATGAAGAAAAAAAACAACACCACAGGTATACAATGTAGATGGATGGATAGTATAGTATTATATTACTTATGGACGACGAGTGCACTGACGAGACTGAGGTAGGTCCAGCCGTGGCCTACCGTACTGCTTATATATATAATATACTTTTCCCCTTCCTGCAAAGAAGGGGGAACCTCTCGCTCTTTTGTATTTATTGGGCCGAAAGGACTGCATGTGTTTTTTTTTTGCCGGTGCAGGCGCAGAGGGCAAAAACTTTGACTTACCTGCAGTAGCCGCCGAGACTAACGCATCCAGACCATTGCCAAATAAGGTCTCACCTTTATATGGGAGAGTCTCCATGTTTCTTTTGGAATCCGCATCCGCGTTCCACTGGCGAATCCACAATGCCTGCCCAGCTGATACCGCCATGGTAGCGGCTTGTGAACTCGAGAGTCCAATATCTTTCATCGCTTCTAGCATGTAGGCGGCAGCATCTTTAATATACCCTAACTTAAGGAGTATCTCATCTTTATCAACCGTGTCAATTTCTGATGATGCGCTGTCTGACCATTTTTCTTTTTTCCAACATATTTTTATTGAAGCAATATATGTAGTACATACAGAAACATGCATGTTAGAACAGACATACATTAGAAGGGTAAATACGAGATATAACATATCAGATTATCGTTGAGTCTGTGGTCAAAATACAAATGTATCATAAAAATAAAATTAAAAAAAATTAAAAACCCGTGTCCGTGCGCCATTTTCTCCTCCAGCCGACTCCAGAGACCAGAATGATAACCAGTTCTAAAGTATAATCGGTGGGTCCCCCGTAGCCATTCTAGTTAGAAACCAGTCTGTATTGGACTATGACTTATGGAGCTGCATTCTAACCGTTGTTGACAAGTTCGTTATATAGCTCTCCCAAACTTCAAAAAATCTCTGTACCTTAGTATCTTTTTCCAGTAAGATTCCTATCGATTCCATTCTGAAGAGATAAAACAATTTGGCCTTAAATAGTGATAGGGTAGGTGGTTCTCTAGCAATCCATACTTGAAGAATAGCTTTTTTTGGCTGCTATACTGCCAGTAGCAGTTTTCTACTACCCTGAGACGTTGATCCAGTGAGAAAATACCGAAGAGCGCCCATTCTGGATACATCCTCCAATAGTTCACCAGATGAGCCACCAAGTAATTCCTTATATCTATCCAGAACTTTCTAATTATATGGCAGGACCATAGGCAATGATAGAGATCCGCTTGGGGAGCCCCACATTTCCAACATGTATGCATATCAGCAAGTCCTATCAGGTATCGTCTATGGGGCAACAGATATGTTCTGTGTAAAATATTAAGAGACATTTCTTTATAACTAGATGAGGGAAATTATTTACAAGCTTTAGCATGAGCCGCAAGTAAGTCAGTTATCTCAATTTCAGGGAGACAATCCTTCCAAGATATAATACCTCCCTGTCCCGTAGAATAGTCCGGGACGTTTCGAAAATGACCATATGCAATCGAAATTGCCTTCTGAACCATAGGGGTTTGTTGCAGTATTTTATCGATCGGATTGTCCCAGTCCACAGATGAGAAACACCTGATAGTGGATGAAACATAGTGTTGAGCTAAAAGAAAGCCCACAGGATAGGCCAGCAAAACTGGGTATCTGTTGGTGGCCTCCTGGAATGTGAGCGGCCTCAAGCCTTGCATATCCACCAGATGACCGATCTTGGAAATACCCCCCAACCTCCAGCTATCAAATGGATAGTGTGCCCTAACATAGTATCTGAGGTTGAAAAAAGACAATTGTCCATCGAGTCCAACCTATTTGTAGTCTCCTATGCATGATGATTTGACTAAAATTTCTGACTGATGCTGCTGTCAGCCGTTACATTTTATCCCTATTTATAGTAACTATAATGCATGACTTTGCACCATACCCCTGGATATCCTTATCCATTAGGAATTTATCTAACCCATTCTTAAAGGTGTTGACAGATTCCGCCATTACAACTCTCTCGGGCAGGGAATTACAAACATGTATTGTCCTTACCGTGAAAAAGCCTTTACGCCGTATTGTGCGGAATCTCCTCTCCTCTAACCTGAGGGAGTGTCCACGATTCCTCTGTGTTGATCTAACCAAAAACAGGTTCCGCGCAAGCTCTGTGTATTGTCCCATTATATATTTGTAGATGTTGATCATATCCCCTCTTAGTCTCCGTTTTTCCAATGTAAACATGCCTAGTCTTTCAAGCCTTTCCTTGTATTCCATCGTCTCCATGCCCTTAATTAGTTCTGTACCTTTTCAAGCTCCAGGATATGCTTTTTGTAGTACGGTGCACAGAATTGTACACCGTATTCAAGGTGTGGCCTCACTAGTGATTTATATAACGGGAGTATAATACTCTCGTCCCTAGCATCAATACCCCATTTTATGCATGCTAATATCTTATTAGCCTTCTTTTCTGCAGTCCTACTTTGGGTACTACTGCTTAGCTTGCTATCTATGAGGACACCTAAGTCCTTTTCCAGTACAGAATCCCCTAATTTTACCCCATTTAGTAGGTAGGTGTAATTTTTGTTCTTGTTACCACAGTGCATTACCTTACACTTGTCTGTGTTGAAGCGCATTCTCCATTTGGCTGCCCATGCTTCTAATTTAACTAAGTCATTCTGAAGAGACTCGGCATCCTCCTCTGTATTTATAGCCTTACACAATTTGGTATCATCTGCAAAAATTGACACCATGCTCTCTAGACCTTCTGTTAGGTCGTTAATGAAAATATTGAACAATAGCGGTCCTAATACTGAGCCTTGCGGCACACCACTTAGCACTTCAGTCCAAGTTGAAAAAGATCCATTAACCACAACGCGCTGCCTCCTATTATCTAACCAGTTTTTGACCCAAGTGCATATTGTGCTTCCTAGCCCTGATTCTTGTAGCTTGTAGATAAGTCTTATGTGTGGTACAGTATCGAATGCTTGGCAAAGTCTAAAAAGATTACATCCACGTCTTTACCCTGATCTAGGTTTGCGCTTACTGTTTCATAAAAGCCAAGTAAGTTGGTTTGACAGGATCTGTCCTTCATAAACCCATGTTGATTCCTTTTAATGACCTTATTGGTTTCAAGGAACTTCTGAATACTATCTCTTAGAATACCTTCCAATACTTTCCCCACTATAGATGTAAGACTAACTGGTCTGTAATTACCTGGTTCAGCTTTACTTCCCTTTTTGAATATAGGCACTACTTCCGCTATACGCCAGTCTTTGGGAACCATACCTGATATAACTGAATCCTTAAAGATCAAAGATAGCGGTTTTGCCAGTTCAGAGTGAAGCTCCATTAGAACCCTTGGATGAATACCATCAGGCCCTGGTGATTTATTAATCTTTAAAGGATTTAATCGGTCATAGGTACTTATTTAAGCGAGGAAGTAGTCTATCAGTGTGATATTCTCATTATTGAGATTGTGTGTTAGTCCCTGAATTGGGTCCTCTCGAGTGAATACTGTTGAAAAAAACTAATTTAGTGTGTCCGCTATGTCATTATCATTTTTGCTTAAGACTCCCAACTTGTCTTTTAAAGGGCATATACTCTCCTTCTTTAAGCTCTTGCTATTAATGTATTTAAATAATTTTTTGGGATTCGCTTTGCTTTCCTTTGCTACTAGTTTTTCAGTTTCTACTTTAGCCGCTCTTATTTCTTTTTTGCAAATTTTGTTACATTCCTTATAGTGCTGAAATGACTCTGCTTCCCCGTCAGATTTGTATTTTTTAAATGCTCGCCTTTTCTTGCCCATAAGTTCCTTAATCTTTTTGTTAAGCCACATCGGTTTATGATTTTTATTCCTTTTTTTGCTACTCACAGGAATACATTTGGGTGTATTTTTAGCTAGTAGGAATTTTAGTACCTCCCATTTCTCCGTATTTTTTCCTAAAAACAAACCTTCCCATTCAATATCCCTGAAAAATACCCTCATCTTTTCAAAATTTGCTTTGCTAAAGTTTAAAGTCCTAGTTGAGCCAGTATAGGGCTGTTTGTAGAAACTGATATTGAATGTGACCATATTGTGGTCGCTGTTTCCTATGGGTTCCCTTACTATAATACCTGATACCAAATCCCCATTGTTTGTTAATACCAGGTCTAAGATTGCACTGTACCTAGTTGGTTCTTCAATTAGTTGGACTAAGTAGTTATCATTAAGTGTGTTTAAAAACATATTGCCCCTAGCAGTATCACTCTCTTGGATGTCAGAATTAGCCACGAACAGAAGGTGTAATGATTTGTGGGCATTTAGATTAAGTTTATGTCGCATATCCGTCCACAAAATTCCTTATCTAAGTCAGTGTTCGTGTAATTGTTGTCATTGTGCAACCAGTCATGTAAATATCATAATTGAGCAGCTTGCGAGTACCAAAGAATATTAGGAAAGTTAATTCCCCCGTTCCCCTTAGTTTGCTGTAATTTAATCAATGCTATACGTGGTTTCTTTCCCAACCAAATAAATCGTCTAAAAAGAAAATTAAGACGTTGAACATCTTTTGGCAAAAGCACATGTGGTATGGCTTGAATAAAGTTCATTAGACGGGGGAACGATATCCTCCTAATCAAGCTAGCTCTCCCCAGATATGATAAAGGCATAGATTTCCAAGATTCGAGTTCTGCTTCAATTTTTTGGATGGAAAAATTTAGGGTATACAGTCGCTCCGGCTTACTTGATATCTGAATCCCCAGATAAGTTAGATGATCTGAGCGCCATTGTAGTGGTAAGCCCCCCATTCCGTCCCTCAAAAATGAACCGCCCCCCAGTCTAAGTGCCACGGATTTCGACGAGTTAACATTAAAACCAGAAACATGTCCGTACGCCTGCAATGTATTGAATATGTGGGTCAAGGAAGTCTCGGGATCTGAAATGTAAAGCAGTAGGTCATTAGCAAATGCTGTAAGCTTGAGTTCCCTGCGACCTATTTGAATTCCATGAAACTGAGTGTCAGATAATAGTAAACGATGGAGGGGATCTATGGCCAGATTGAACAACAGGGGAGACCAGGGGAAACCTTGTCGTGTACCACGATAAATAACAACAGGATCACTAGCATAGCCATTAATTAAGAGGGTAGTGGAAGGGGAGTTATATAAATAACGAATAATATTAATGAAGTCATAGTGGAATAATCTACATTCTAAGACCTTAAACATATGTGGCCAAAGCACTGTGTCGAAGGCCTTAGTAGTGTCCAGACTGCGGAGTATATTCCTGGACTGGGGCGATTGAGCAGAGGCTATAACCGCAGCAACAGCGGGCCGAATTCCCTTGACAGAATGCACATTGTGAACAAAGCCAAGCTGGTAATTAGTTAAAGTGTGGGGGAGAATTGTCTGTAGTCGATCTGCCAAGATTTTGGTGAATAGTTTTATATCAGTGTTTAATAACGCAATGGGCCTGTATGAGGTCACCAGTTGCGGATCTTGAGCGGGTTTAGGGATAAAAACAGTGGCCCTCATTCCGAGTTGTTCGCTCTGTAAATTTCTTCGCATCGCAGCGATTTTCCGCTTAGTGCGCATGCGCAATGTTTGCACTGCGCCAAGTAAATTTGCTATGAAGTTAGGTATTTTACTCACGGCTTTTTCTTCGTTCAGGCGTTTGTAGTGTGATTGACAGGAAGTGGATGTTTCTGGGCGGAAACTGGCCGTTTTATGGGTGTGTGCGGAAAAACGCTACCGTTTCTGGGAAAAACGCGGGAGTGGCTGGAGAAACGGAGGAGTGTCTGGGCGAACGCTGGGTGTGTTTGTGACGTCAAACCAGGAACCCACAAGCACTGAACTGATCACAGATGCCGAATAAGTCTGGAGCTACTCTGAAACTGCTAAGAGGTGTGTAATCGCAATTTTGAGAGTCTTTCGTTCGCAATTTTAAGAAGCTCCTAGTAGGCGGCGGCTTAGCGTGTGCAAAGCTGCTAAAAGCAGCTTGCGAGCGAACAACTCGGAATGAGGGCCAGTGTGGGCCATTGTAAAATGGTGAAAGGGGGTACGATTATGTAAAAGGTTGTTAAATAATTCGAGCAGAGTCGGAATCACATGAGGCTGAAAGATTTATAAAACTCATTAGAGAGGCCATCAGGTCCCGGAGAGTTATGCAGTTGGGAGTTTGGATATAGCGGAGACAATAATTCCGATTGTGCACTCGTTATGGGAGTCAATATCATATCAGGAAAAAGCGCTGTATGGGCATTTTCACTGAAGGGGAGATCAGAATATAAGTCGGCGAAATAAGACTCAAAGTGCTTCACAATAGAAGGGGCGTTAGGAAGGAGTTGTCCGGAGTCTCTATGTTTAATAGCAGTTATGAATTTATGAGTCATTTTCTTCCTAGCCATATTTGCTAATAATCAACCAGATTTATTTCCCCATTGATAATACTTATGGGAGGAAAATACCAAGTCAGGCCTCGCTTGCGCTAGCAAATGGTCATTCAATAATTGCTTGGCCTGTAAGTAGAGTTGCAGAGAATCCTCAGTTTGCAGGGTGAGGTGATAATGCAATGCAGCAGTTAACTCCGAATGTAAAGTAGTATAAGTCGCCAGATTTTTCTTTTTCAATCTATGAACGTACTCAATAAGTCTGACCATTTTTCAATAGCGCGACTGACCCACGCGCAGGCAATAGTGGGTCTGAGCAGTGTACCATTGGCAACATGAATGGATTTCAATGTAGTTTCCATCTTACGGTCAGCCGGCTCTTTTAGTGAAGCCGTGCCAGGTGCAAGGAGAATTACCTTCATTGTCAACCTGGGTAGTGCACTGTCTCACACAGGGGGCGATTCCCATTTTTTCCTGTCCTCTGCTGGGAAAGGGTAAGCTATCTGAATCCGCATAGGAATATGAATTTTTTTCTCAGGAATCACCCACATCCCTGCCAAGAGAGCATTTAGTTCGTGGGAAGGAAGGAACGTGACTTTGGATTTCTTTTTCTTACATAAATAAGCTTTCTCCTGAGGTACAGGCGCGGCTTCTGTAACTTCCAACACGTCCCTTATAGCCACAATCATATAGTGTATATTTTTTGCCAATTTATGATCTATTTGTCTAGAGTCACTATCGTCGACACAAGAATCAGAGTCTGTGTCGGTATCAGCATTCACAAATGGTCTCTTATGTGACCCAGAGGGGCCGCCTGCAGAAGGAAGAACGGAGTCCTGAAAAATCACATCTTCCACAGATTTCCTCCAGCATTCAGCCTGAGGTTAAGACTTATCTAACCTCCTGTTAATAAGATGCATACTGTCACGTATTTCTTTCACCCATGCCGGCTCTTGGTGTGCCGGCAGCACCACCACTTTACAACTCTGTGTCCCTAAAATGCCTTCCTCCGGGGAGGAACTCCATGCCTCAGACATGCCTTACATGTATACAGCCCACACTCACAGACACACTGGGACTTATAAGGGGACAGACCCACAGCAAAATCTGTCAGAGGGACACAGTATAGGAACAGCCAGCTCACAACCCCAGTGCCAGTATGTAATGTCTGTGAACACAGAATGCCCACAGACAACAGCGCTTTTACACAGTAATTCACACTAGTAATGCACCACAAAACGCTTTTTGCCCCCCTTATTTGCACCCTGTACTTGTTGCCAGAAGTAGAGGAAAGGACCAGCGTTGTCTCTGCAGCTGAGGAGAGAGAGAAAATGGCGCTGAGCAGTGTGCTGGCTGCCTGAGGAAGAAGCTCCGCCCCTGCAAATTGCGCATTTTCACTCAGCAAGGTCTGTTGATATTTATACTGGCGGGGGTAGGGCTGTGCCAGCGGCATCTTATGCCCCCTTTGCACCAGTTTAAGGTAATATTTTGCTGCCCAGGTTGCCCCCCCCATGCCCTGCAATGCTCTGTGTGTGTGGGTAGCAATGGCACGCTGCGCTCCCGCCAGCGGCGCTGTACCTCAGCCATCACTTTAGTTGCTAGAAGATCTATCTTCTCATACTCACCTGTCTTCTGACTTCTGGCTCTGTGAGGGGGGTGACGGCGTGCTGTGGGAGTGAGCATCTGGACATGGCTAGCGTTCAGTTCCCTTCAGGAGCTAATGGTGTCCTCTCAGCAAGAAGCAGAGCCATAAAACTTCTGCCCCCTCAGTCCCACGAAGCAGGGAGTCTGTTGCCAGCAGTTCTCCCAGAAAATAAAAACCCAACATAAGTCTTTTTCAGAGAAACTCAGTAGAGCTCCTCAGAGTGCATCCAGTCTCCTGGGCATATTTCTAAAACTGAAGTCTGGAGAAGGGGCATAGAGGGAGGAGCCAGTTCACACCCATTGAAAAGTCTTAGGAGTGCCCATGGCTCCTGCGGAACCGTCTATACCCCATGGTCAATAAGTGGACCCCAGCATCCTCTAGGACGTATGAGGAAAGGGAGTACCTCCAGGGTTTTTTTGGAGTCCAGATCCACAGACCAGGACCGCAGCCATAGAATCCGGTGGGCCAGAATGGACGTAGTAGAAGCCTTGGCCGCCAGAATACCGGCATCATAAGCCGCCTCCTTAACATAATGAGAAGCTGTGACTATATACGACAAGCATTGTCTAGCATGATCAGAAGCATCGGAAGATATTTCAGCTTCCAACTCCTGAGCCCACGCTTCAAAAGCTTCTGCAGCCCATGTTGCTTGAATAGTGAGCCGATGCGAAGCACCTGCTAGAGTGTAAATCGCCTTTAAGCAACCCTCTACACGTTTATCCGTTGTTTTTTACAGAGGCTTGACGGTAGTGACAGGTAGAGCTAAGGAGGCCACCATCCGCTCCACATGCGAATCCACCGGCGGGGGTGTCTCCCAATTTTTATTCAGCTCCGGCGTGAGGGGATAGCGAGCCAGCATCTTCTTGTGAGGCGTGAATTTCTTTCCTGGATTTTCCCAAGACTCCTGACGTATGCAAACCAAATGGTCAGAATGAGGTAAAACTTGTTTAACCACCTTCTGACATTTGAATCTATCCGGTTTCTTAGGAGCAACTTCAGGCTCTGGGTCAGCAGTAATCTGAAGAATGAGCCTGATAACCTCCAATAAATCAGGAACATCCACCTGCGAAACAACCTCCCCATCAGAAGCATCAGGTTCAGAATCTGTGGGGTCAGTATAAACGCCATCCTCATCAGACGAGGTGTTGGTTTAAATTTAATATACACAATCTATATCTCCCACCATGACCCATTCCAGGAGGGACAAAATGCTCTCTTCAGTACCTGGACTTCCGTCTTAATTTATGATTGCAATCACCTGTGTTGAAGTATCTTTCTTATCAATTAAATAGTTCAACACAGGTGACGCCAATCATATAATAAGTGGGAAGTCCAGGCAGAGAGCATTTTGTCCCTCCTGGAATGGGACATGTTGGGAGGTATCCACAATTTAATATACATCTCCCACCTTCCATCGGGGCACCCCCTGTCTTAAGTGCCCCGGGCACCCCCAAGGCTTAATCTGGCCCTGCTGGTGATAGCATTATTGTCATTTTCATGGATTGTGATATTGTATGCTTTTCTACTGTTAACCCATTTTATTTAAAAATAAGAATTTACTTACCGATAATTCTATTTCTCGTAGTCCGTAGTGGATGCTGGGGACTCCGTCAGGACCATGGGGAATAGCGGCTCCGCAGGAGACAGGGCACAAAAAAGTAAGCTTTTAGGATCACATGGTGTGTACTGGCTCCTCCCCCTATGACCCTCCTCCAAGCCTCAGTTAGGTACTGTGCCCGGACGAGCGTACATAATAAGGAAGGATCTTGAATCCCGGGTAAGACTCATACCAGCCACACCAATCACACCGTACAACTTGTGATTTGAACCCAGTTAACAGTATGATAACAACGAAGTAGCCTCTAAAAAGATGGCTCACAGCAATAATAACCCGATTTTTGTAACAATAACTATGTACAAGTATTGCAGACAATCCGCACTTGGGATGGGCGCCCAGCATCCACTACGGACTACGAGAAATAGAATTATCGGTAAGTAAATTCTTATTTTCTCTAACGTCCTAGTGGATGCTGGGGACTCCGTCAGGACCATGGGGATTATACCAAAGCTCCCAAACGGGCGGGAGAGTGCGGATGACTCTGCAGCACCGAATGAGAAAACTCCAGGTCCTCTTTAACCAGAGTATCAAATTTGTAAAATTTTACAAACGTGTTCTCCCCTGACCACGTAGCTGCTCGGCAAAGTTGTAATGCCGAGACCCCTCGGGCAGCCGCCCAAGATGAGCCCACCTTCCTTGTGGAGTGGGCATTTACAGATTTAGGCTGTGGCAGGCCTGCCACAGAATGTGCAAGTTGGATTGTGCTACAGATCCAACGAGCAATCGTCTGCTTAGACGCAGGAGCACCCATCTTATTGGGTGCATACAGGATAAACAACGAGTCAGATTTTCTGACTCCAGCCGTCCTGGAAACATATATTTTCAGGGCCCTGACAACATCCAGCAACTTGGAATCCTCCAAGTCGCTAGTAGCCGCAGGCACCACAATAGGCTGGTTCAAGTGAAAAGCCGAAACCACCTTAGGGAGAAAATGAGGACGTGTCCGCAGTTCTGCCCTGTCCGAATGGAAAATCAGATATGGGCTTTTGTACGATAAAGCCGCCAATTCTGATACTCTCCTGGCTGAAGCCAGGGCCAGTAGCATGGTTACTTTCCATGTAAGATACTTCAAATCTACCGATTTGAGAGGCTCAAACCAATGGGATTTGAGAAAATCCAAAACTACGTTTAGATCCCACGGTGCCACTGGAGGCACAATCGGGGGCTGTATATGTAGTACACCTTTGACAAAAATTTTTACTTCAGGCACTGAAGCCAATTCTTTCTGGAAGAAAATCGATAAGGCCGAAATTTGAACCTTAATAGACCCCAATTTGAGGCCCATAGACAATCCTGCCTGCAGGAAATGTAGGAATCGACCCAATTGAAATTCTTCCGTTGGGGCCTTCTTGGCCTCACACCACGCAACATATTTTCTCCAAATGCGGTGATAATGTTGTGCGGTCACTTCCTTCCTGGCTTTAATCAAGGTAGGAATAACTTCCTCTGGAATGCCCTTTTCTTTTAGAATCCGGCGTTCAACCGCCATGCCGTCAAACGCAGTCGCGGTAAGTCTTGGAACATACAAGGTCTTTGCTGAAGCAGATCCCTTCTTAGAGGCAGAGGCCACGGCTCTTCCGTGAGCATCTCTTGAAGTTCCGGGTACCAAGTCCTCCTTGGCCAATCCGGAGCCACGAGTATTGTTCTTACTCCCCGTAGCCGTATAATTCTCAGTACCTTTGGTATGAGAGGCAGAGGAGGAAACACATACACGGACTGGTACACCCACGGTGTTACCAGTGCGTCCACAGCTATTGCCTGAGGGTCTCTTGACCTGGCGCAATATCTGTCCAGTTTCTTGTTGAGGCGAGATGCCATCATGTCCACCTTTGGTTTTTCCCAACGGTTCACAATCATGTGGAAGACTTCTGGATGAAGTCCCCACTCTCCCGAGTGAAGATCGTGTCTGCTGAGGAAGTCTGCTTCCCAGTTGTCCACTCCCGGAATGAACACTGCTGACAGTGCTATGACATGATTTTCCGCCCAGCGAAGAATCCTTGCAGCTTCTGTCATTGCTCTTCTGCTTCTCGTGCCGCCTTGTCTGTTTACGTGGGCGACTGCCGTGATGTTGTCCGACTGGATCAACACCGGCTGACCCTGAAGCAGCGGTTTTGCCAGGCTTAGAGCATTGTAGATCGCTCTTAGCTCCAGTATATTTATGTGAAGAGACGTCTCCAGGTTTGACCACACGCCCTGGAAGTTTCTTCCCTGTGTGACTGCTCCCCAGCCTCGTAGGCTGGCATCCGTAGTCACCAGGACCCAGTCCTGTATGCCGAATCTGCGGCCCTCTAACAGATGGGCACTCTGCAACCACCACAGAAGAGACACCCTTGTTCTTGGTGACAGTGTTATCCGCTGATGCATGTGCAGATGCGATCCGGACCATTTGTCCAGCAGATCCCACTGAAATATTCGTGCGTGGAATCTGCCGAATGGAATTGCTTCGTAAGAAGCCACCATCTTTCCCAGGACTCTTGTGCATTGATGTACTGACACATTTCCTGGTTTTAGAAGGTTCCTGACAAGTTCGGATAATTCCCTTGCTTTCTCCTCCGGGAGAAACACCTTTTTCTGAACAGTGTCCAGAATCATTCCCAGGAACAGCAGACGTGTCGTCGGGGTCAATTGAGATTTTGGAAGATTCAGAATCCACCCGTGTTGTTGAAGCACTACTTGAGTTAGTGCTACTCCGACTTCCAGCTGTTCTCTGGACCTTGCCCTTATCAGGAGATCGTCCAAGTAAGGGATAATTAATACGCCTTTTCTTCGTAGAAGAACCATCATTTCGGCCATTACCTTGGTAAAGACCCGAGGTGCCGTGGACAAACCAAACGGCAGCGTTTGAAACTGATAATGACAGTTTTGTATCACGAACCTGAGATACCCTTGGTGTGAAGGGTAAATTGGGACATGCAGATAAGCATCTTTTATGTCCAGGGACACCATATAGTCCCCTTCTTCCAGATTCGCTATCACTGCTCTGAGTGACTCCATCTTGAACTTGAATTTCTGTATGTACAGGTTCAAGGATTTCAGATTTAGAATAGGTCTTACCGAACCGTCCGGCTTCGGTACCACAAATAGTGTGGAATAATACCCCTCTCCCTGTTGTAGGAGGGGTACCTTGACTATCACCTGCTGAGAATACAGCTTGTGAATGGCTTCCAATACCGTCGCCCTTTCTGAGGGAGACGTTGGTAAAGCAGACTTTAGGAACCGGCGAGGGGGAGACTTTTCGAATTCCAACTTGTAACCCTGAGATACTACTTGCAGGATCCAAGGGTCCACCTGTGAGCGAGCCCACTGTGTGCTGAAAATCTTTAGTCGACCCCCCACCGCCCCTGAGTCCGCTTGTACAGCCCCAGCGTCATGCTGAGGGCTTTGCAGAAACCGGGGAGGGCTTCTGTTCCTGGGAAGGGGCTGCTTGCTGCCCTCTCTTACCCTTTCCTCTGCCTTGGGGCAGATATGACTGTCCTTTTGCCCGCTTGTTCTTATAGGACCGAAAGGACTGCGGCTGAAAAGACGGTGTCTTTTTCTGTTGGGAGGGGGTCTGAGGTAAAAAGGTGGATTTCCCGGCAGTTGCCGTGGCCACCAGATCTGATAGACCGACGCCAAACAATTCCTCCCCTTTATACGGCAATACTTCCATATGCCGTTTGGAATCCGCATCACCTGACCACTGTCGCGTCCATAAACTTCTTCTGGCAGATATGGACATCGCACTTACTCTCGATGCCAGAGTGCAAATATCCCTCTGAGCATCTCGCATATAAAGAAAAGCATCCTTTAATTGCTCTAAAGTCAATAAAATACTGTCCCTATCCAGGGTATCAATATTTTCAGTCAGGAAATCCGACCAAACCACCCCAGCACTGCACATCCAGGCTGAGGCTATTACTGGTCGCAGTATAACACCAGTATGTGTGTATATACTCTTCAGGGTAGTTTCCAGCCTCCTATCAGCTGGATCCTTGAGGGCGGCCGTATCAGGAGACGGCAACGCCACTTGTTTTGATAAGCGTGTGAGCGCCTTATCCACCCTAGGGGGTGTTTCCCAGCGCGCCCTAACCTCTGGTGGGAAGGGGTATAGTGCCAATAACTTCTTAGAAATTAGCAGTTTTCTATCTGGGTTAACCCACGCTTCATCACACACGTCATTCAATTCCTCTGATTCTGGAAAAACTACAGGTAGTTTTTTCACACCCCACATAATACCCCTTTTTGAGGTACCTGCAGTATCAGAGATATGCAAAGCCTCTTTCATTGCCGTGATCATATAACGTGTGGCCCTATTGGAAAATACGTTTGTTTCTTCACCGTCGACACTAGATTCATCTGTGTCGGTACCTGTGTCGACTGACTGAGGTAAGGGACGTTTTACAGCCCCTGACGGTGCCTGAGACGCCTGGGCAGGTACTAACTGGTTTTCCGGCCGTCTCATGTCGTCAACTGACTTTTGCAGCGTGCTAACATTATCACGTAATTCCATAATTAAAGCCATCCATTCCGGTGTCGACTCCCTAGGGGGTGACATCACCATTACCGGCAATTGCTCCGCCTCCACACCAACATCGTCCTCATACATGTCGACACACACGTACCGACACACAGCAGACACACAGGGAATGCTCTTATCGAAGACAGGACCCCACTAGCCCTTTGGGGAGACAGAGGGAGAGTTTGCCAGCACACACCCAAGCGCTATAATATATATGGTAACAACCTTATATAAGTGTTGTTCCTTATAGCAGCTTAAATATATCAAAATATCGCCAAAAGGTGCCCCCCCCTCTCTGTTTTACCCTGTTTCTGTAGTGCAGTGCAGGGGAGAGTCCTGGGAGCCTTCCTCACAGCGGAGCTGAGCAGGAAAATGGCGCCGTGTGCTGAGGAGAATAAGCCCCGCCCCCTTTTCGGCGGGCTTTTCTCCCGGAGTTTTAGATATCTGGCATGGGTTAAATACATACATATAGCCTCAATGGCTATATGTGATGTATTCTTTTGCCCTAAAGGTATTAAATATTGCTGCCCAGGGCGCCCCCAGCAGCGCCCTGCACCCTCCGTGACCGTTTGGTGTGAAGTGTGTGACAACAATGGCGCACAGCTGCAGTGCTGTGCGCTACCTTCATGAAGACTGAAGAGCCTTCTGCCGCCTGTTTCCGGACCTTCAATCTTCAGCATCTGTAAGGGGGGTCGGCGGCGCGGCTCCGGGACGAACCCCAGGGTGAGACCTGTGTTCCGACTCCCTCTGGCGCTATGTGTCCAGTAGCCTAAGACTCCAATCCATCCTGCACGCAGGTGAGTTGAAATTCTCTCCCCAAAGTCCCTCGATGCAGTGAGCCTGTTGCCAGCAGGACTCACTGAAAATAAAAAACCTAAAAACTTTTTCTAAGCAGCTCTTTAGGAGAGCCACCTAGATTGCACCCTGCTCGGACGGGCACAAAAACCTAACTGAGGCTTGGAGGAGGGTCATAGGGGGAGGAGCCAGTACACACCATGTGATCCTAAAAGCTTACTTTTTTGTGCCCTGTCTCCTGCGGAGCCGCTATTCCCCATGGTCCTGACGGAGTCCCCAGCATCCACTAGGACGTTAGAGAAAGAAACTTGAATAAGTAAACTCCACAGCGGTGACCAGCTGGTTCCAGATAAATAAAATACCTAGCCACCATCCAAACGTGTTGTGACTTTTGAGGCTGTCTTTTGTGGGTTCTCCGTCCTTCTGCCTAGGGTTCATCGGTAAGGTCCAGAAGAAGCTGACATATACGTTGCTGTAGAAACAGGTAGGACCACCTACACCTAACTGCTTCCCTCATCAAATAAGCCTATGTGGGACATGTGTGTGAGCAGGAAGGGGTGTATAAGGGTGAGAAGCCGACTATCTGGTGACCCCTGGCCCCCGGCGAGATCCCCCAATAACTTGAGACCACAACGATCTTGGGCAAACTTGGTCACAGCTTTATTGAAAATAAACCAATACAGAATAAATCGCAGGGCAAGGAAAGAATGCGTGAGCAAGGCTCTTATAACCATGATCGTAAAAAATTGGGTGGAGGCGTGCCCGGCCCAACCGTGTGGGCGCGCCACATCCCGCCCCCCCCCGTATACCTATGGGTGGAGGCGTGCTCGGCCCAACCTTGTGGGCACGCCGCATCCCGCCCCCCCGCCTACCAGCGTATGTGGGTGCGTTCGGCCCAACCCAGTAGGCACGCAACATCCGCCCCACCTGGGGACCCCGACCCCATGTGCATACCACCTTGAACTGGCACGCAGCCCGTGCGACCCAACCGTCCCAAGTCGGAGCCAGGCGTGCGGCCTGGTGAATATGACTGGCCGTCTGCCATCCCCTTACGTAACATTCCATACCATGCCTTGCTCACCACTTTCCCCACGCCGCTCCCAGAGACTGTGACAATTTTTGATCCCCACACTGATCGTAACCACATAACATTCCAGTTATTAACGCGTTCCCAAATAACATTTCTTGCGTATACCTCCAATTTAATGTTTTTTTTTTTTTTTTTTTTGTACGTGACCATAACAACAATATTTTAATCACACATTACAATGAATTACCCTTCACCTGCTCACACCGCAATATGGTTTTTCACACAAGAAAGGCTTGGTATAGCCTCCCACTGGGCTGGGTGGGTGGGCAACCATTCCGGTAAGAAGTGACTCCTCTCCCTCCTGCTTGCTCCTTAAGAACGCTGCGCTGGCACTGCTCCCCTAACCGCGACCGCGCTGCCCCACTGGTCCGCTGGCTACCGTAGGTGCCAAAACGGGGACGGGCTCCCCTGCCCGCCCCCCTGCCTTTCCCGCCGCCGGCCACGCGCCCCCCCGCGGCCCTCCCCCTTAGCCGGCTCCGGGCGCCATTTTGGCGTCCTTTGCCCCTATAAGGGTGAGAAGCCGACTATCTGGTGACCCCTGGCCCCCGGCGAGATCCCCCAATAACTTGAGACCACAACGATCTTGGGCAAACTTGGTCACAGCTTTATTGAAAATAAACCAATACAGAATAAATCGCAGGGCAAGGAAAGAATGCGTGAGCAAGGCTCTTATAACCATGATCGTAAAAAATTGGGTGGAGGCGTGCCCGGCCCAACCGTGTGGGCGCGCCACATCCCGCCCCCCCCCGTATACCTATGGGTGGAGGCGTGCTCGGCCCAACCTTGTGGGCACGCCGCATCCCGCCCCCCCGCCTACCAGCGTATGTGGGTGCGTTCGGCCCAACCCAGTAGGCACGCAACATCCGCCCCACCTGGGGACCCCGACCCCATGTGCATACCACCTTGAACTGGCACGCAGCCCGTGCGACCCAACCGTCCCAAGTCGGAGCCAGGCGTGCGGCCTGGTGAATATGACTGGCCGTCTGCCATCCCCTTATGTAACATTCCATACCATGCCTTGCTCACCACTTTCCCCACGCCACACAAGGCACCCGGGGCCGACGCCCCACCCTGCGACCCCACCCCTATAAGCACACTCGCTCCAACGCCTCCTGCAAAGCGTTGTTAAACAAATCCAAACCCACGTCGGACAGGTGCACTCCATCTCCCCGGTATAAGCCCTGGCACCTAGACGAGATATCCAAGTGCCCAATGATGCCACCCCCTACTGCGGGGACTATCTTCCTCATGGCCGCATTCACCCTCTTCCTGGCCCTTTCCACCCCCGCCCTTGCCCCGCGCCAGGCCAACCTAGGGATTATGCTGGACCATAGAATGTGCACCTGGCTCCACCTTTCCCTTAGCCATTTCAAATCCTCCCTCATCCACCTGATTATGTCGAGCGACTTCACCTTCCCTAGGTCATTCCCTCCCAAATGCAGTACCACTACCTCTGGGGCCTGGCCCGCCGTTGTCTCCTCCCTGAGTACCGCTTTTCTCAGCTGCGACCACCCCATGCCTCTGACTCCACACCATCTCACTGCCCAATTCACTTGCGGCAAACCCAGGCCACGCCCGTAAGGCCTGGCGGCGGCCCTCCTGCCCAGTGGATGAACGAATGACCCATAATCCATACTTGCTTAACACCCGCGCTGCCTAAAAAAGAAAAATGGGGAAAAGGACGGGTGGGTGTGAATGACAATGCACCAACCTATTCTGGGCCCGAGCTTTTAGGGACCACGGGCCTAACGTACCTCTTGTAACAGCTTGACTTCCACCTCCCCAGTTTCTTAATATCCTCTACCCGCCCCCCTTCCGCGGCCGCTGACGTGGCTGCGCCTATTCTGAAGGAATGCGTGCCATATTTACTCGCGTCCCAGCCCAGCGCCACCACACACTTTTTAAAAACTGCGCTGAACTGATACTTCGTTAATGCCGCTGAACTACTGTGCACCAGGAAATTACCGCCCCCGGGCGGCCTGCGCTTCGCGAAACTCTGCACCGCCACCACTGGGCAAACCCCTGGATCTGCCTGCTTCCTCAGCTGGATCCACCTGCCCCTGCCTATCTGGTCAGTCTTTGACCTGTGTATCCTACAGAGGACCGCCTCCTTTGACCGCACCACATTCATGGCCAGCAACCCTGTACCTTCACTCCTGCTTGACTCTGCCACAAGCTCCCCAATCCTGAAAGCCCCAGCAAATGCCATGATAAATGCCGACCTAAAGAGTGTAATCTCGTGCTCGTCGCTACACACCCGCTGCGCCACACACACCAAATCCCTCAGCCTGTCGATGGTGACCGGCTCGCGCGTGTCCGGGGCTCTAACCTCTGCCCTGGCCCACCCCCTCAAAATTGTGCGCACTAGGAAGTCTTTAGTGTAGTCGCTTCTGCCCTGTATTTTTGAGAAAAATGAAATACCTGCCAAGGTGGAACTTGCTGCGGCCCTTGACACCCCTTCCCCCTTTAGCTTACTCAAAAAAGACAAGAGTTGCTGCCTGGTGTCATTTTGGCCACCTGCCTGGAACTGCCTCCATCTCCTCCAAGCTGCCGCATAAGCTGCCCACGTCCTTGGTGCCAGGGATTTCCTCACCAGCTTCCCTAGATCGGCTCCACTATCTGCCAAAGATGAGATGGGCAAGTCAGGCCTACGCTCTTTGCCAGCGGCGCTTCTGCCCTAAACAATCCCCACTTTTGCCGTGAGAGTGCGTCGGCTATGACGTTCTGCACCCCCGGAACGTGCTTGGCCCTGAACGTGACGTTGTGCCGCAAGCAAGTCAAGACCAACTGCCTCAGTAACCTGATCACCGGAGGTGATGCTGCGCTCTGGCTATTTATGGCCTGCACCACTCCCATGTTATCGCACCAGAACTGTATGTACCTGTTAGCCAACTTCTGCCCCCATATGACTACCGCCGCCACAATTGGGAACAGCTCAAGGGCTGCTAAGTTCCTTGTCTGGCCCTTGCTTCTCCACCTCTCTGGCCACGCCTCTGCGCACCATTCGCCTTGCAAGTAAGCGCCAAAGCCTACCGCCCCCGCTGCGTCTGTGTAGAGCTGCAGCTCATGGTTCGGCAACGCCTTGCTGGGCCACAGCCGCACCCCATTGAAATCTTGCAAAAATCCCTCCCACATCTGCAGATCCTCCTTCAACTCCCTGCCCAGCCTGATGTAGTGGTGCCTCCTCTTTACCCCTGCCGTGGCCCTCTCCAAACGCCGCTTGAAAATCCGGCCCATGGGGATGACTCGGCAAGCAAAGTTAAGGGAACCTAGCAATGACTGCAACTGCGCCAGTGTGACTTTCTTAGCCCCTGCGCATGCTCTGATATCTACGTCCAGTTTCTCCACCTTATCGGCGGGCAGCCTGCATTCCATCCTGAGCGAGTCAATCTCTATGCCCAGGTAAGCCATTACCTCGGCCGGGCCGTCGTTTTTTTCCTTTGCTACGGGGACTCCGAATTCCTCTAACAAGACTTCCAACTCCCCCAACAGCTGACCGCACTGGCCGGACTGAGCTGGCCCCACTAGTAAAAAATCGTCCAAATAATGCGCCACCGCCCTCACCCCTGTGCGCACTTCTAGGCACCACTGCAAAAAAGAGCTGAAGGTCTCGAACAGGGCGCATGATATAGCACAACCCATAGGCAGGCATTTATCAATGAAGAATGCCCCTTCGAAATGAAAACCCATTAGCTTAAAACTATCAGGATGCAAGGGCAGCAGCCTAAATGCCGATTCGATGTCCAATTTTGCCATCATGGCCCCTTGCCCGTGTTTCCTGACAATCTCTACTGCCTGGTCAAACGACTGATATTGCACGGAGCATTGCTGCTCGTCTAGGGCGTCATTCACTGACGCCCCTTCTGGGAAGGACAGGTGCTGAATGAGCCTGAACTTCCCGGGCACTTTCTTGGGTACTAAACCTAGTGGAGAGATAACCAAATCCAGTATAGGGGGGGCCCCAAATGGGCCTGCCATCCTGCCCAGCTCCAATTCCTTAGCAATTTTTTCCCTTGCCTCCGCTGGCATCGCATCAATTGAATTCAAATTCCTATTGCACGCTGCTGGGGGCACCTCTTTTCTTACCGGAATCCTAAACCCGTCCCTAAACCCCTCATATAACAGCTGCGCCTTCGGCCGTTTGGGATACTTGGCCAGCCATTCCTGTATCCGAGCCAGCCTCACCGGGCTAGGTGCTTTTCCCAGGTACGAGCACTCCATTACCTTTCTGAGCCTGGCTTCCCTTTTTTTTAAAGCAATCCTTGGCCGGGTGGTTTCCGCCGCAAAAAGTGCATGCATGTTTGAACTTGCATATCGCTTGCGTGCACTGCGCATCGTTAAATGCGAAGCACCTGAGCTTGTGCGTACTAGGCCTCCCTGCGCCTCCCTTAGCGTCTGGGCCGCCCTTGTCTTTGTCAAGAACGGTCGCCTGCGCTTTGAACCACACGTCAACATCCCTGGTGCCAAACCTAATAGGTTTTTTACCCTGGGATTTCCCTCTAAAGGCCTCATCATAAACCCGCCACAAGGATCCCCCGTACTCCCTGTACACTGAGTGTATAAAATTTATGTACTTCAACATGCTGACTGCCATGCTCGGATAAGCCTCTATGTAGCACCCGGCATAAGCAAACATGCCGCTTAACCAGTTATCAAATGTCTTATAAGCTTCCACTAGCGCTGGGCCCTTTGTGGCCCACTTCTCCTTGTCTCTCAGCCCCGCTGCTGTAAGCGTGCAAATGTCCACCAGCGCCCCTTTCTCTATCTCCTTTATGATCTGCTTCGGCAGTTGCTCTGCCAGTTCCCCTAGCTCATAATCCCAAGAGCCGCCCTGCGGCAAAAACCCGCTGTCCTTTTTTTATGCTATCTTTCCCAACTGACTACTTAACGTATCTACGCCGGGAGCGCTAGCTTTCCTTTGCTTGCTAATTGCTCTTGTTGCGCGCAGCTGCTCCTTAAACGCCTTAAATGCTACCTCGTCCTCAGAGTCCGATGAGCTCAGCGCGTCCTTGCTAGCCGCACCTGCCGCCGGCGCTCTTGTATTCCCAGACCCCTCACCCCGCAAGCTATCATTACTGCTCAATTGTACATCAAAAACATTAACGTCATTGCTATTATTGTTCTCACCATTCCCGAGCTCCTGGCCTGTGCTGGACGAGGCTCCCAGTGCCGAAGCGATGGCCCTCCCTGCGCTGGTCGGCGCGACAGGTGTTCCCGTAAACGCCCTCGCTGTGCTGGTCCCGGCGACAGCTGCTTCTGGCCTTGTCCTCGCTGTGGTCGCCGCGGCAACAGACGCGTGCGTAGCAGCCTTCTGTACGATGTATTTGTGCGCTGCGGCATGCTCTTGGATACTGCATCCTGTCCTTGGAGTCTGCTGCAAAGCCGAAACCCCTCCCCTGTCCTTGTCGTGTGCTAGGGGTCTATGAGTCTGGCCTCCCCGACCTGAAGAAGCTGCGAGCCACTCCTGGGTACGATGTCCCTGCTGCGCGTTGGGGGGCAAACCCCGCTGGACATCCCCGCATTGACTGTGGCTGCTCCCTGTAGGTGACTCTAGTTGATATCTTCTCCTTGGTGGGGACCTGAACAGCGGCGAGCGAGCCATGCAGCTATGCAGAAGTTCTGCGATGTGTTCTGCCATCTGCATGGTCGCCCTGTCCTGCCGCTGTGGTGTGCAGCTGGGCGCATGGTGCTGGCTACTGAGGGGTTGCATATCCAACCCCATTTCCCACGATCCCTGCTGGGACCGGCCCGGGTTTAGGCTGCCTCCGCCGTCCCCTGGGCCCCCCCTGCCTGCTGTGCATAAGTGATGCGTAGATGGTGTCTGCGCTGCAGTGGGGAGGGTAATAGTGTCCATCTGCTGCATAATAAAAGTCTGCTCCTCCCCCTCTGCACCCTGGCCGTCTGACTCTGTCCCCTCCGGTATCAAGCCCCCATAAGAGTCCTGCTTTGCACTCACCCCGCTCAGGTGGCCGCCTTCGTATTGCTGCACCGCACGCTGTGTTCTCACTAACTTCCTGCCACGATCTGGTGCTTCAGCCTGGCTGGACTGCTTCCTCTTGTTCGACCTCCGACCACCAGGTGGAGCCCTTCCTACTTTCTTCTTGTTCAGCTGCTGCTGCTGCCTCTCGTCCCTTCCTGCTGCCGACAGCTGATGCCCGGACATAGCTTCCTCCCCCTCTCTAAAACGTGCTGGGAGAGCCCTTCTCCTCTCCGGGCGCTCCAAGCATGGATCACCCTGCTGATCTCCGCGACTCCCGTTGGCAGCCTGGCGCTGCCTCTGCTGTTGCATGCTGATGCTGTGTACGCTGAGCAAGAAGGAGGGAGTCTGCACTGCAACCTTTCCGGTAAGAAGTGACTCCTCTCCCTCCTGCTTGCTCCTTAAGAACGCTGCGCTGGCACTGCCCCCCTAACCGCGACCGTGCTGCCCCACTGGTCCGCTGGCTACCGTAGGTGCCAAAACGGGGACGGGCTCTCCTGCCCGCCCCCCTGCCTTTCCCGCCGCCGGCCACGCGCCCCCCCCCCGCGGCCCTCCCCCTTAGCCGGCTCCGGGCGCCATTTTGGCGTCCTTTGCCCCTATAAGATACATGCTGTTAGTGAGGGGTGAGTGTGTGATGGAAATGTTTGGGAGCATGGAGGGTTGAGTGGGATTAGTTATATGCTGGACATGCTGTGTAGACAGGAGGAGATGTGTGAGAGACATGCTGTTATTAAGCAGATAGGAGCCAAGCAAGGGAAGTGCTGCGGGTGAGGCGGGGTACATATGAGAGACGGGCTGCGGGTGAGGGGTACATATGAGAGACGGGCTGCGGGTGAGTTGGGTATGTGAGAAACATGATGTGGGCGAGCAAGAGGGGTTAGATGAGGAATATGCTGCGGGTACGTCATACTTATGTAGTATTGAAAACTAGCGTAGCATCAGGGAGATGAGCTATTAGGGGAAAGTGCCGCTGGGTGATGAGGGGGCGAGTCACGCGCCGCACACAGGGCGTATATAGCACCACAATGACCACATATAGCTGTATCTATACTTAAATGCTTGTTTTGGGAGATATTGCTATACAACCTATAAAAACATATTTCTAGACAAATTACAAGTATAGACGGTAACACTGACGCACTGCAGGCGGCAGGAGGGGAGTGTGAGGGAATGCGCCAATTCTCCGCAGCAGTTATACAGCATCACGTGGTGACGTCACTAGCAGCCCCGGGGGAGCGATGTCCAGCGTTTTGAGCTACTGAATAGAGAACGACCACCATGTGATCCCTACTCATTGTTACCGCCTGGTATCCGCCCACCTCCCCTCTGTCCCCGCCCAGGCTCCGCCCCCTTCAAAACGTTCCCTCACTCCTCCCCATCCCATTTAAGCCAGAACTAAACTCCTCCCCCTTCATAAATTCCCGCCCTCACTCCTCCCCATGCCAGTCTTTCGCCCACTGACTTTCCCGGCCTGAGCACGGACAGGACACAACACTTGCTGCGGTGGAGGAGGCGACGGGACACGGGAGAGACGGGGACCGGCAGTGAGGTGAGCGCTGTGCCCGGGGTATGAGAGACGCCTGCAGCCGCCATACAAGGTGTGTGGGGACGCATGGGGGTGTAATGTGTGGGGAGGGACGCAGGGTAGGGGGGGGTGTAATGTGTGGGGAGGGACGCAGGGGGGGTGTAATGTGTGGGGAGGGACGCATGGGGGTGTAATGTGTGGGGAGGGACGCATGGGGGTGTAATGTGTGGGGAGGGACGCATGGGGGTGTAATGTGTGGGGAGGGACGCATGGGGGTGTAATGTGTGGGGAGGGACGCATGGGGGTGTAATGTGTGGGGAGGGACGCATGGGGGTGTAATGTGTGGGGAGGGACGCAGGGGGGTGTAATGTGTGGGGAGGGAGGCAGGGGTTGTAATGTGTGGGGAGGGACGCAGGGGGGGGTGTAATGTGTGGGGAAGGACGCAGGGGGGGGTGTAATGTGTGGGGAAGGATGCAGGGGGGTGTAATGTGTGGGGAAGGACGCAGGGGGGTGTAATGTGTGGGGAGGGACGCAGGGGGGTGTAATGTGTGGGGAAAGACGCGGGGGGTGTAATGTGTGGGGAGGGAAGCGGGGGGGTGTAATGTGTGGGGAGGGAAGCGGGGGGGTGTAATGTGTGGGGAGGGACGCGGGGGGGTGTAATGTGTGGGGAGGGACGCGGGGGGGTGTAATGTGTGGGGAGGGACGCGGGGGGGGTGTAATGTGTGGGGAGGGACGCGGGGGGGGGTGTAATGTGTGGGGAGGGACGCGGGGGGGTGTAATGTGTGGGGAGGGACGCAGGGGGGGTGTAATGTGTGGGGAGGGACGCAGGGGGGGGTGTAATGTGAGTGGAGGGACGCAGGGGGGGTGTAATGTGTGGGGAGGGACGCAGGGGGGGTGTAATGTGTGGGGAGGGACGCAGGGGGGGTGTAATGTGTGGGGAGGGACGCAGGGGGGGTGTAATGTGTGGGGAGGGACGCGGGGGGGTGTAATGTGTGGGGAGGGACGCATGGGGGGTGTAATGTGTGGGGAGAGAGGCGGGGGGGTGTAATGTGTGGGGAGGGACGCATGGGGGGTGTAATGTGTGGGGAGGGACGCGGGGGGGGTGTAATGTGTGGGGAGGGACGCAGGGGGGGTGTAATGTGTGGGGAGGGACGCGGGGGGGGTGATGTGTGGGGAGGGACGCGGGGGGGGGGGGTGATGTGTGGGGAGGGACGCGGGGGGGTGTAATGTGTGGGGAGGGACGCGGGGGGGTGTAATGTGTGGGGAGGGACGCGGGGGGGTGTAATGTGTGGGGAGGGACGCATGGGGGGTGTAATGTGTGGGGAGAGAGGCGGGGGGGTGTAATGTGTGGGGAGGGACGCATGGGGGGTGTAATGTGTGGGGAGGGACGCGGGGGGGGTGTAATGTGTGGGGAGGGACGCGGGGGGGGGGGGGTGATGTGTGGGGAGGGACGCGGGGGAGGTGTAATGTGTGGGGAGGGCCGCGGGGGGGTGTAATGTGTGGGGAGGGACGCGGGGGGGTGTAATGTGTGGGGAGGGACGCAGGGGGGGGTGTAATGTGTGGGGAGGGAAGCAGGTGGGGGGTGTAATGTGTGGGGAGGGACGCAGGGGGGGTGTAATGGGTGGGGAGGGACGCAGGGGGGGTGTAATGTGTGGGGAGGACCGAGCTGTTGGGGCAGGGGATACAACAAGCTGGAATAGTCTAATAGACACAAAGCTCTGTTACCATGTGAATGAAGCTCTTTTCCTTTAAGGAGTGCCACTGTGCACATATAGCAATACACACACACACAGCAAAACAAATACACACATACACAGCAAAACACACACACTGATATTTACATGTTTGTATGTTTTTTCACACAACATACTTTGCATTTTGCATCTCTTGCTTTTCCGGCTCAGGCGCGGTAAGGCTCTTCACGGCTGCCGCTGACATTACAGAGCTCCCCCGTGACTCTTCCTCCTCCCTCCTCCTTTCTCCCAGCAGGCAGTGCGTGGGCCAGCCAGGCAGCAGAGAAGGTCACCAGGGAAAATGACATCCAGCGGGCAGCGGCACAGAACGAGTTTAAGTGAGATGAAAATGGATTTCATCACCCTTCTCCCTCGCTGGCGCCGGCCCGCATCCAAGCTTCCTTCCGCCACTGACTGACTTGAGTCTCGCCTCCTCCCCGTACCTAGTGGGAGCTGACGGTGGTGGGCGCATGGGGCGAGCGGGCCGTGCAGGTGCCTGTGGCGCCCCCCTCTGCTGGGGTTGCCACGGCACCCAGGGCACACGCCCTGCTCGCCCCGTGCTAGTTACGCCTCTGTGCGCAGGTCTCTGAAAAAATTGTGGCGGCCATTGTATTGCATGCTCTGTACACTCACAGTGCTAACAGCGCTGCCGGCTACGGGATTCGGATAGGAGGGGGCGAGACACGGACACCAGAATGGTAAGTATAGAAGATATGTGTGCAGTGTGGGGCCCCTCTGGATCCAGGGGCCTGTGTGCCCCGCACACACTGCACCCATTATAGATACGCCAGTGGCAGCGTCCCTGCTGTATAATAAAACTGCACATTATACAGATACAGTATATAGGCCCTCATTCCGAGTTGATCGGTCGCAAGGCGAATTTAGCAGAGTTACACACGCTAAGCCTACGCCTACTGGGAGTGTATCTTAGCTTCTTAAAATTGCGACCGATGTATTCGCAATATTGCGATTACAAACTTCTTAGCAGTTTCAGAGTAGCTCCACACTTACTCTGCCTGTGCGATCAGTTCAGTGCTTGTCGTTCCTGGTTTGACGTCACAAACACACCCAGCGTTTGCCCAACCACTCCCCCGTTTCTCCGGCCACTCCTGCGTTTTTTCCGGAAACGGTAGCGTTTTCAGCCACACGCCCCTAAAACGCCGTGTTTCCGCCCAGTAACACCCATTTCCTGTCAATCACATTACGATCGCCGGAGCGATGAAAAAGCCGTGAGTAAAAATACTATCTTCATAGCAAAGTTACTTGGCGCAGTCGCAGTGCGAAAATTGCGCATGCGCACTACGCGGAATTTCACTGTGATGCGATGATAAAATACAGAGCGAACAACTCGGAATGAGGGCCATAGAGAGAGATATGCTACTGGTATATAGGGGATGTAGTTCATATCCCGGCGGTCGGCATCCCAGTGGTCAGAATGCAGATGCCGCGATTCCGACCACTGCTAATCCGGCTAACTGGGGCTATATCCACTCGTGGGTGTCCACGACACCCATAGAGCGCCAATAGAACCTGTGGTGAGCGCAGAGGGCTTCGTGGTACTCACTCCCCTGCCGGCATACTGGCAGCTGGGATGCCGGTTGCCAGCATACCATATACAACCTGTATATAGTCCCTGTCGTATCTGTATTCGTTTGGCAGGTCGACCCTAGTTAGGTTGACTGTCACTAGGTCAACCACAATTGATCGACATGGGCATATGGTCGACACATGTAAAGGCCAACATGGCTTTTTTTTATTAAAATTGTTTTTGATTTCTCATACGTCCTAGAGGATGCTGGGGATGCTTCAAGAACCATGGGGTATAGACTGGATCTGCAGGAGACTCAGGCACTTTAAGACTTTAAAGGGAGTGTGAACTGGCTCCTCCCTCTATGCCCCTCCTCCAGACTCCAGTTAGATTCTGTGCCCAGTGAGACTGGATGCACACTGAGAGGCTCTCCAGAGTTTCTCAGAAAAAATACTTTTCTCTGACGTCCTAAGTGGATGCTGGGACTCCGTAAGGACCATGGGGATTTGCGGCTCCGCAGGAGACAGGGCACAAAAAGTAAAAGCTTTAGGACTAGCTGGTGTGCACTGGCTCCTCCCCCTATGACCCTCCTCCAAGCCTCTGTTAGATTTTTGTGCCCGGCCGAGAAGGGTGGCTCTCTCGAGCTGCTTAGAGTAAAAGTTTAGACTTAGGTTTTTTTATTTTCAGTGAGTCCTGCTGGCAACAGGCTCACTGCATCGAGGGACTAAGGGGAGAAGAAGCGAACTCACCTGCGTGCAGAGTGGATTGGGCTTCTTGGCTACTGGACATTAGCTCCAGAGGGACGATCACAGGCCCAGCCATGGATAGGTCCCGGAGCCGCGCCGCCGGCCCCCTTACAGAGCCAGAAGACAGAAGAGGTCCGGAAATCGGCGGAAGAAGACAGCTGTCTTCAGTAAAGGTAGCGCACAGCACTGCAGCTGTGCGCCATTGCTCTCAGCACACTTCACACTCCGGTCACTGAGGGTGCAGGGCGCTGGGGGGGGCGCCCCCTGAGACGCAATATAAACACTATTTTTGGCTAAAAATACATCACATATAGCTCCTGGGCTATATGGATGTATTTAACTCCTGCCAGTTTTTCCTAAAAAAGCGGGAGAAAAGGCCGCCGAGAAGGGGGCGGAGCCTATCTCCTCAGCACACAAGCGCCATTTTCCCTCACAGCTCCGCTGGAAGGACGTCTCCCTGACTCTCCCCTGCAGTCCTGCACTACAGAAACAGGGTAAAAAAGAGAGGGGGGGCACTTATTTGGCTAGATATAGATATATTGCAGCTATAAGGGATAGACACTTATTTATAAGGTTGTCCCTATACATATATAGCGCTTTGGTGTGTGCTGGCAAACTCTCCCTCTGTCTCCCCAAAGGGCTAGTGGGGTCCTGTGGAGGCGGAGCAATTGCCTGTATTAGTGATGTCACCCCCTAGGGAGTCGACACCTGATTGGATGGTCTTATTTAAGGAATTACGTTATAGCGTCAGCACTTTACAAAAGACTGTTGACGACATGAGACAGCCGGCAAATCAATTAGTGCCTGTCCAAGCGTCTCAAACACCGTCAGGGGCTCTAAAGCGCCCATTACCTCAGTCGGTCGACACAGACACGGACACTGACTCCAGTGTCGACGGTGAAGAAACAAACGTATTTTCCAGTAGGGCCACACGTTGCATGATCACGGCAATGAAGGAGGTTTTGAACATTTCTGATACTACAAGTACCACAAAAAGGGGTATTATGTGGGGTGTGAAAAAACTACCCGTAGTTTTTCCTGAATCAGATGAATTAAATGAAGTGTGTGATGATGCGTGGGTTTCCCCCGATAAAAAACTGCTAATTTCTAAAAAAATTATTGGCATTGTACCCTTTCCCGCCAGAGGTTAGGGCGCGTTGGGAAACACCCCCTAGGGTAGATAAGGCGCTCACACGCTTATCAAAACAAGTGGCGTTACCGTCTCCTGATACGGCCGCCCTCAAGGAGCCAGCTGATAGGAAGCTGGAAAATATCCTAAAAAGTATATACACACATACTGGTGTTATACTACGACCAGCAATCGCCTCAGCCTGGATGTGCAGTGCTGGGGTGGCTTAGTCGGAGTCCCTGACTGAAAATATTGATACCCTGGACAGGGACAATATATTATTGACTATAGAGCATTTAAAAGATGCATTTCTATATATGCGAGATGCAGAGAGGGATATTTGCACTCTGGCATCAAGAGTAAGTGCGCTGTCCATTTCTGCCAGAAGAAGTTTATGGACACGACAGTGGTCAGGTGATGCGGATTCCAAACGGCACATGGAAGTATTGCCGTATAAAGGGGAGGAGTATTTGGGGTCAGTCTATCGGACCTGGTGGCCACGGCAACAGCTGGAAAATCCACCTTTCTACCCCAAGTCACCTCTCAGCTGAAAAAGACACCGTCTTTTCAGCCTCAGTCCATTCGTCCCCATAAGGGCAAGCGGTCAAAAGGCCACTCATATCTGCCCCGGAGTAGAGGAAAGGGGAAAAGACTGCAGCAGGCAGCCCCTTCCCAGGAACAGAAGCCTTCCCCCGCTTCTGCCAAGTCCTCAGCATGATGCTGGGGCCTTACAAGCGGACTCAGGTACGGTGGGGGGTCGTCTCAAGAGTTTCAGCGCGCAGTGGGCTCACTCGCAAGTGGACCCCTGGATCCTGCAGGTAGTATCTCAGGGGTACAGATTGGAAGTCAAGACGTCTCCCCCTCGCCGGTTCCTGAAGTCTGCTTTACCAACGTCTCCCTCCGACAGGGAGGCGGTATTGGAAGCCATTCACAAGCTGTATTCCCAGCAGGTGATAATCAAAGTACCCCTCCTACAACAGGGAAAGGGGTATTATTCCACACTGTTTGTGGTACCGAAGCCGGACGGCTCGGTGAGACCTATTCTAAATCTGAAGTCCTTGAACACTTACATACAAAGGTTCAAATTCAAAATGGAGTCACTCAGAGCAGTGATAGCGAACCTGGAAGAAGGGGACTATATGGTGTCTCTGGACATCAAGGATGCTTACCTCCATGTCCCAATTTGCCCTTCTCACCAAGGGTACCTCAGGTTCGTGGTACAGAACTGTCACTATCAGTTTCAAACGCTGCCGTTTGGATTGTCCACGGCACCCCGGGTCTTTACCAAGGTAATGGCCGAAATGATGATTCTTCTTCGAAGAAAAGGCGTCTTAATTATCCCTTACTTGGACGATCTCCTGATAAGGGCAAGGTCCAGAGAACAGTTAGAGGTCGGAGTAGCACTATCTCAAGTAGTACTACGACAGCACGGATGGATTCTAAATATTCCAAAATCGCAGCTGAATCCGACGACACGTCTGCTGTTCCTAGGGATGATTCTGGACACAGTCCAGAAAAAAGTGTTTCTCCCGGAGGAGAAAGCCAGGGAGTTATCCGAGCTAGTCAGGAACCTCCTAAAACCAGGCCAAGTGTCAGTGCATCAATGCACAAGGGTCCTGGGGAAAATGGTGGCTTCTTACGAAGCGATTCCATTCGGCAGATTCCACGCAAGAACCTTTCAGTGGGATCTGCTGGACAAATGGTCCGGATCGCATCTTCAGATGCATCAGCGGATAACCCTGTCTCTGAGGACAAGGGTGTCTCTTCTGTGGTAGTTGCAGAGTGCTCATCTTCTAGAGGGCCGCAGATTCGGCATTCAGGACTGGGTCCTGGTGACCACGGATGCCAGCCTTCGAGGCTGGGGAGCAGTCACACAGGGAAGAAATTTCCAGGGAGTATGGTCAAGCCTGGAGACTTCACTTCACATAAATATACTGGAGCTAAGGGCAATTTACAATGCTCTAAGCCTAGCAAGACCTCTGCTTCAAGGGCAGCCGGTGTTGATCCAGTCGGACAACATCACGGCAGTCGCCCACATAAACAGGCACAAGAAGCAGGAGGGCAATGGCGGAAGCTGCAAGGATTTTTCGCTGGGCGGAAAATCATGTGATAGCACTGTCAGCAGTGTTCATTCCAGGAGTGGACAACTGGGAAGCAGACTTCCTCAGCAGGCACGACCTCCACCCGGGAGAGTGGGGACTTTATCCGGAAGTCTTCCACATGATTGTGAACCGTTGGGCAAAACCAAAGGTGGACATGATGGCGTCCCGCCTCAACAAAAAACTAGACCGGTATTGCGCCAGGTCAAGGGACCCTCAGGCAATAGCTGTGGACGCTCTGGTAACACCTTGGGTGTTCCAGTCAGTGTATGTGTTCCCTCCTCTGCCTCTCATACCCAAGGTACTGAGAATTATAAGACGGAGAGGAGTAAGAACTATACTCGTGGCTCCGGATTGGCCAAGAAGGACTTGGTACCCGGAACTTCAAGAGATGCTCACAGAGGACCCGTGGCCTCTGCCGCTAAGAAGGGACCTGCTTCAGCAAGGACCCTGTCTGTTCCAAGACTTACCGCGGCTGCGTTTGACGGCATGGCGGTTGAACGCCGGATCCTGAAGGAAAAAGGCATTCCGGAGGAAGTCATCCCTACCCTGATCAAAGCCAGGAAGGAGGTGACCGCACAACTTTATCACCGTATTTGGCGAAAATATGTTGCGTGGTGTGAGGCCAGGAGGGCCCCGACGGAGGAATTTCAACTGGGTCGATTCCTGCATTTCCTGCAGACAGGAGTGTCTATGGGCCTCAAATTGGGGTCCATTAAGGTTCAAATTTCGGCCCTGTCGATTTTCTTCCAGAAAGAATTGGCTTCAGTTCCTGAAGTCCAGACGTTTGTTAAGGGAGTACTGCATATACAGCCCCCTTTTGTGCCTCCAGTGGCACCGTGGGATCTCAATGTAGTGTTGGGATTCCTCAAATCACATTGGTTTGAACCGCTCAAATCTGTGGATTTGAAATATCTCACATGGAAAGTGACCATGCTGCTGGCCCTGGCCTCGGCCAGGCGAGTGTCAGAATTGGCGGCTTTATCTTGCAAAAGCCCATATCTGATTTTCCATTCGGACAGGGCAGAACTGCGGACCCGTCCCCAGTTTCTCCCTAAGGTGGTGTCAGCGTTTCACCTGAACCAACCTATTGTGGTGCCTGCGGCTACTAGGGACTTGGAGGACTCCAAGTTGCTAGACGTTGTCAGGGCCCTGAAAATATATATTTCAAGGTCGGCTGGAGTCAGAAAGTCTGACTCGCTGTTTATACTGTATGCACCCAACAAACTGGGTGCTCCTGCTTCTAAGCAGACGATTGCTTGTTGGATTTGTAGTACAATTCAGCTTGCACATTCTGTGGCAGGCCTGCCACAGCCAAAATCTGTAAATGCCCACTCCACAAGGAAGGTGGGCTCATCTTGGGCAGCTGCCCGAGGGGTCTCGGCTTTACAACTTTGCCGAGCAGCTCAGATCACAGATCACAGGTTGTACAGTGTGATTGGTGTGGCTGGTATGAGTCTTACCCGGGATTCAAAATCCTTCCTTATTGTGTACGCTCGTCCGGTCACAGTATCCTAACTGAGGCTTGGAGGAGGGTCATAGGGGGAGGAGCCAGTGCACACCAGCTAGTCCTAAAGCTTTTACTTTTTGTGCCCTGTCTCCTGCGGAGCCGCAAATCCCCATGGTCCTTACGGAGTCCAGCATCCACTACGGACTACGAGAAATAGAATTATCGGTAAGTAATTTCTTATTTTTGTTAGGTTTATTATTTTCAAGGAACACTTCTGGCAACAGGCTCCCTGCATCGTGGGACTGAGGGGAGAGAAACAGACCTCCTTCTGTGAGTTCAAGGGCTCTGCTTCTTAGGCTACTGGACACCATTAGCTCCAGAGGGTCTGATCGCTAGGTACTCCTAGATGCTCGTTCCCGGAGCCGCGCCGTCACCCCCCTTGGAGCCAGAAGTCAGAAGACGGGTGAGTAAAGAAGATCAGTAGATTTCAGTGACGGCTTGAGGTACCGTGCAGCCTGCCATGCTACCACACACAGCGGCACTTCAGGGTGCAGGGCGCAGGGGGTGCGCCCTGGGCAGCATAAATCCTCAAAAAAAAAAAAGCACTGGCAGAAGTGGTTTACGGTGCCTAGGCACCAAAACTGGACCCCCGCCAGTATAAATATTTAAATAAATAGCGGGACTAAAACGCGCCATTAAGGGGGTGTGGCTTAGCCCTCACAGCTCCACTCAGCACCATTTTCTTCTCACAAGCTGCAGAGACGCTGGTCCTGGCCTCCTACACTACTGTACAGTAACAGGGTGCAAAACGGAGGGAGGGGGGGGGGACAGTAATTTGGTGCTGTACTTAATAATAATAATATTATTATTATTATTAAAGCGATGGCAGGTCTGAGACTTTGTTTTGTTTCGGTACCGGGATAGGCGCTGGGGTGTGAGCTCGCATAAACTCCCTCTGTGTTTCTCTAACAGGCTTGGCTGTGGGTCTGTCCCCTATAGCCCCAGTGTGGTTGTGGGTGTCGGTACGAGTGTGTCGACACGTCTGGGAAAAACCAAAGGTGGACATGATGGCGTCCCGCCTCAACAAAAAACTGGACAGGTATTGCGCCAGGTCAAGGGACCCTCAGGCAATAGCTGTGGACGCTCTGGTAACACCGTGGGTATACCAGTCAGTGTATGTGTTCCCTCCTCTGCCTCTCATACCCAAGGTACTGAGGATTATAAGGCGGAGAGGAGTAAGAATTATACTCGTGGCTCCGGATTGGCCAAGAAGGACTTGGTACCCGGAACTTCAAGAGATGCTCACAGAGGACCCGTGACCTCTGCCTCTAAGAAGGGACCTGCTCCAGCAAGGACCCTGTCTGTTTCAAGACTTACCACGGCTGCGTTTGACGGCATGGCGGTTGAACGCCGGATCCTAAAGGAGGAAGGCTTTCCGGAGGAAGTCATTCCTACCCTGATCAAAGCCAGGAAGGAGGTGACCGCACAGCACTATCACCGCATTTGGCGAAAATATGTTGCGTGGTGCGAGGCCAGGAAGGCCCCAACGGAGGAATTTCAACTGGGTCGATTCCTGCATTTCCTGCAAACAGGGGTGTCTATGGGCCTCAAATTGGGGTCCATTAAGGTTCAAATTTCGGCCCTGTCGATTTTCTTCCAGAGAGAACTGGCTTCAGTTCCTGAAGTCCAGACGTTTGTCAAGGGAGTGCTGCATATACAGCCTCCTTTTGTGCCTCCAGTGGCACCTTGGGATCTCAATGTAGTTTTGGGGTTCCTCAAATCACATTGGTTTGAACCGCTTAAATCCGTGGATTTAAAATATCTCACATGGAAAGTGGCCATGCTGTTGGCCCTGGCTTCGGCCAGGCGCGTGTCAGAATTGGCGGCTTTATCTTGCAAAAGCCTATATCTGATTTTCCATTCGGACAGGGCAGAACTGAGGACTCGTCCTCAGTTTCTCCCTAAGGTGGTGTCAGCCTTCATCTGAACCAACCTATTGTGGTGCCTGCGGCTACTAGGGACTCGGAGGACTCCAAGCTGCTAGACGTTGTCAGGGCCCTGAAAATATATATTTCCAGGACGGCTGGAGTCAGAAAATCTGACTCGCTGTTTATCCTGTATGCACCCAATAAGCTGGGTGCTCCTGCTTCTAAGCAGACTATTGCTCGTTGGATTTGTAGTACAATTCAGCTTGCACATACTTTGGCAGGCCTGCCACAGCCAAAATCTGTAAATGCTCATCTTGGGCGGCTGCCCGAGGGGTCTCGCCTTTACAACTTTGCCGAGCAGCTACTTGGTCAGGGGCAAACACGTTTGCAAAATTCTACAAATTTGATACCCTGGCTGAGGAGGACATGGAGTTCTCTCATTCGGTGCTGCAGAGTCATCCGCACTCTCCCGCCCATTTGGGAGCTTTGGTATAATCCCCATGGTCCTTACGGAGTTCCCAGCATCCACTAGGACATCATCACACCGTACAACTTGTGATCTGAACCCAGTTAACAGTATGATAACAGAGGAGCCTCTAGAAAAGATGGCTCACTACAACAATAACCCGATTTAGTTAACAATAACTATGTACAAGTAATGCAGATAATCCGCACTTGGGATGGGCGCCCAGCATCCACTACGGACTACGAGAAATAGAATTATCGGTAAGTAAATTCTTATTTTTGTATTGTTTGGTTTTCACAAACGTGGCTGGCCTGCTTCCAAGCAGACTCTGGCCAGATGGATAAGAATGGCAATTGCGCATGCTTATGTACAGATTGGTCGTCCAGCTCCTGCTACCATTAAGGCCCATTCTACTCTGTCGGTTGGACCTTCTTGGGCGGTCCACCATGGTGCGACACTTGAACAATTGTGCAAGCCGGCTACGTGGTCTTCCGGGAACACGTTTATAAGGTTCTGCCTTCGATACCGCCGCTTCCCAGGATGCCTCCTTTGGATGACGGGTTCTTGTGCCCACTACAATGCATTACCTCCCATAAGTAACTGCTTTAGGACATCCCCGATGTTAATCCTTGTAGAGCCCAGTGTACCCCGCAGCAGAAAACGAGTCTTATGGTAAGAACTTACCGTTGTTAAATCTCTTTCTGCGAGGTACACTGGGCTCCACAAGGCGCCCACCCTGACGCACTTAGCTTCTTTGGGTTGGTATTGTCATAGCCGCTGACATCCTCTCCTGTGGTGAGTGTGTGGTGTAATTGGCTACGAGTGATTGTCGTCTCTGGTACCTGCCACTGCATTGGGCTGGTTAATGAAACTGAGCTCCCTGTGCATGGAGGCGGGGTTATAGAGGAGGCGGCGCTGTGAATCTTGGGAACAGTCAAAAGCTTTGAGCCTGTTGGTGCCACGGATCCAGATCCTATTCTACACCCCGATGTTATTCCTTGTGGAGCGCAGTGTACCTCAGAGAAAGAGACTTAACAACGGTAAGTTCTTACCATAAATCTTGTTTTTTTGTGTAAGCAGCTGCCACTCTGATTGGATGTAGGGTTTTTCTGTAATGATTTCCAATTGTTTCGCATAGTCCATCTGGGTAAACTGCCTTCCCTCCCTTATGATATACTGTTGTCTTGTTTCGTTTTTTTTTTTAGTTTGAATGTGATGTCTCCATTAGGGCTTAATTAGTGAAACAACTGGTGTCCTACTTGATGTAGGAGGGGTATATAGGGGAGAGAGCATCAATTAGCTTTAAGTAATTGATTTCTCCAAGTGCCCAACTCTATGCCCAGTGTAAGCCATGTCCCCCAGTTGAACAATGAGAGAGATTTTCTGGAAAGTACATAAGAAAATTCGGATTTTCTTTGTCGTGAACACAAGCACCAAACCTACCCGTGTCTCTTACATAGACATCTATGTGTTCTTATATATACTGGTTGCTCAGGTTACAGATCCTGGAATGCTGCTGTTTCCTCTACACACGCTGCTCAGAATGATTGTAGTGTTTCACATTATCCCCATTTCCATGACTTGTGCAGAGAAAGTGGCAGCATCCTGGTGCATCAGCTGACGGGAGGTATGGCCAGATTTGTAGCATATATCACCTATCTATGCTTTTTACAGGAGGTCAGAATATCATTAAATAGATTTTGTATGAAACCTGTCTCCACACCTCTCCTCCCTTCCCCACTGTCCGCTCACTCCTGTGCATCTCTGACACTGGGGGGAGGGATCAGAGTTCTTACCAAGGGGGGTATCCAATTAGCCTTGATAACATTAGCTGTGATCTCAGATTCTGTTATCACACCTACCTCCCAAAATATCAGGTTATCATAGCCTGCACGCTCCCATTTATCACACCTATACTATTCCAAAACGTCAATAACAGGAATCACGTGATAATTCTAGCTGGCATTGGAGAAAGTGAGGAATTCTGCCTTTACCCCAAAAAAATCAAACTAACTTAGGAAAACATTGTAGACGTCTATTAGTGGCCATAATAAAAGTATTTACTGTCATTAAATTAGGTCAAATTTCTGTTATATGCATTTTTTTTAAAAATGCAGAAAATTATATAAAGCTATTTTTTTCAGCAAAATGCGTGCTCTCATTAAATTTGGGGTACATAAAAATGGGTATAAGTACATATTTGGGTGATTTTAGGGAACTTTAAAAAAAGAGGAAACCTAATAAAAATAATTAAAAACTTCTAAGTGCCTCATTAGTCATTCAGAGGGATGTACCAGGGATTCAGAACCAAATGGCAACATTTTTAATAGGGATTTTTCATTACTTACCACCAGCTCAAAGATGGTGAAGAGAAATGCACGATAAACCATATGGAGACTTATCAATAATAACTTATCGCCACTAACACGATACCAAATGATTGTATTTGCTATAAGTTATCAATATACTGCAGCTAATTGGATACTGCCTAACTGTCATTTCATTCCAATTTGATAACATCATTTTATTATAATTTTATATGTTTTGTATATATATGTTGTATCTGTGGCAGGAGGAAAGGGGTCTCTGTACTGCAAAGCTGACTGGAAATGGGAGTCCAGCAATTAGGCAACATACATAAAGATACCTCATGTTCCTTATACAATATAACACTACATCTGATTACAATGGTGATCTTCAGAGTATTAAATAAAAGTTTTTATTTTTCTATTTTTTTACAGGTAACTTAAGGAGCTGGAGTCCCACTAAGAATAGAAGACAGGGCTGTGGAAAGAGACGGGAAAGGCTCCTTGTTCCCTGATCTAGCCAACTAAAGATATAATTTCTTCTTAAGCTTCTGAATGGTTCAAAGAAACGATTTTCATTTTATGGATAGAAGTTTTTATCCATTTAATGATGAGTCTCACAGGAGAGAGACCACATCTGTGTTCTGAGTGTGACAGAAGCTTTACATATAAATCACAGCTTCTCATACATCAGAGGAGTCACACAGGAGAGAAACCACATCTGTGCTCTGTGTGTGACAGAAGCTTTAAAAGTAAATCATATCTTCTCATACATCAGAGGAGTCACACAGGAGAGAAACCACATCTGTGCTCTGAGTGTGACAGAAGCTTTACACATAAATCAAAACTTATCATACATCAGAGGAGTCACACAGGAGAGAAACCATTTAAATGTTCTGAATGTAGCAAGTGTTTTTCCCAGAAGTCATATCTTCTCATACATCAGAAGAGTCACACAGGAGAGAAACCACATCTGTGCTCTGAGTGTGACAGAAGCTTTACACATAAATCAAAACTTATCATACATCAGAGGAGTCACACAGGAGAGAAACCATTTGAATGTTCTGAATGCAGCAAGTGTTTTTCCCAGAAGTCACTTCTTCTTATACATCAGAGGAGTCACACAGAAGAGAAACCATTTATTTGTTCTGAATGCAGCAAGTGTTTCTTCCAGAAGTCACATCTTGTTATACATCAGAGGATTCACACAGGAGAGAAACCACATCTGTGCTCTGAGTGTGACAGAAGCTTTACATGTAAATCACATCTTACCAAACATCAGAGGAGTCACACAGGAGAGAAACCACATATGTGCTCTGAGTGTGACAGAAGCTTTACATGTAAATCACATCTTCTCAAACATCAGATGAGTCACACAGGAGAGAAACCATTTGTATGTTCTGAATGCAGCAAGTGTTTTCCCCAGAAGGCACCGCTTGTTATACATCAGAGAGTTCACACAGGAGAGAAACCATTTGAATGTTCTGAATGCAGCAAGTGTTTTTCCCTGAAGTCAGAGCTTGTTATACATCAGAGGAGTCACACAGGAGAAAACCCAATTATATGTTCTGAATGCAGCAAATGTTTTACCAGAAAGTCATATCTTGTTATACATCAGATGATTCACACAGGAGAGAAACCATTTAAATGTTCTGAATGTAGCAAGTGTTTTTCCCATAAGTCATTTCTTATTCGACATCAGAGGAGTCACACAGGAGAGAAATAATTTATATGTTCTGAGTGCAGCAAATGTTTTTCCCATAAGTCATATCTTGTTATACATCAGAGGAGTCACACAGGAGAGAAACCATTTACATGTTCTGAATGTAGCAAGTGTGAAAACACTCAGTAATCACATGCGGAGTCACTCTGAGGGCCTGAATGCAGCTTGTGTATCATAAGTAATGTAACTTATCACAACTGTATGAATTCAATGGAACCAATATCTATTTTCTGAATGTGACAAGTGTTTTATATAAATCAGTCTTGATAAAGACAGGAGAGGTCTGACAAGTGGACCTGGAGGTACTTTTCCCCTTGGGAAGGTCTCTGTGTTAGGAACTAGAGCTGCAGTATAACAATAGTCAATGACCGTGGGACTGCCATTACTGAGCTCTGTAATATACAGCTGTTCTGCTCATGCAGGTGCTGGGACTAGTAGAGAGTTCCAGCAGCTCCTCTCAGTACTGGGATTCCTTCTCTGACCAGCAGGGTTATGAGTGCTGGGTATTTCTACAGGAACAATGTATGCTGCTCTGTTTCACCGTATGGGTTATTGTACGGGGTGTTATTTTTAACCACTTTTTAGATGCCATTTTGTCCATGTTTAACTCCATTTTGTATATGTATGACCTTATTGCTTTATATACTGTACATACTTTTTATTAGGATTAGTGCTTTGCAGACATATAGGCACCAGTTAGAAATATAGTGTCACGTTAAGTTACAAGTTTTCTTTCACCTTTGACATAGTGTGAAAGACATAGTGAGTGGGAAGTGTATACAGCTTTTAGGATGGCTGATTATAATAAATATATGTTCCTGTTATCAGTATCTCAGATGGAAACTGTCTAGTAAGATGTTTGGGGTATTGTGTACATAAGTAGGGGAAAGGGTACAGTTGTCTAGAATAACATAAATTATGTTATCCTGAATGACTACTGCACCCAGCGTGGAGGACTCACGAAGACCGAAGGAGGAGGAGCTGAGACATGCGCACAAGCTGAAGAGATGCAAGGGAGCAACCCGCAGGACCAGGAGAGGACCAACGCCAGGGAGGAGCTGCCTGTGCCTGTCACCAGAGCAACCAGAGCCGTCCGCGCTGAGTGGAGAAGACGCCGCAGAAGAGGAGGAGTCCAGCCAGCCTCAGGACCGGGGAAGGACATCCAACCTTCAGTGGAGCGGGACCCTGCAGCAAAGGAGGAGACTGACCAGCAACGGGATCACCGGCATCGCGGAGGACACCCGCTTACCGGAGCAAGGACCCACAGAAGACCCTGGCTGGCTTAAAGAAGATGGTGCAGAACAACGGGGAGGACGGCGCACTTCAGGATCCTGCATCAGGAGAGAAGATCCCCCTACATAGCGCAGCAGACCACACTGAAAAGGGTGCATCCCCGGTGCGGTGCTCTGCATCCCAGGTGGCGCCGAAGACGTTGAGTGTCGGAGGTGGCAGAAGCGCGGCAGCTTGGGGTGAGAAACCGCTGCAAACCTTCCGCTGCTAAACTCTGCAAATAGTAAATTAAGGGGGTAGGCTCCCCTCACCACAGTGCCCCACAGGATTAGTTAATTAAGGGCTCCACAGGATTAATTAATTGAGGGGGTAGGATCCCCTCACTCTAACGTGAATTTTGTCTCATACCGTGTGCTATAATGTGAATTTCGGCTCATACCGTGTGCTTTAGGGGTATATTCAATTGAAGTCGAAAACTGCCGTCTGTAGAAAAGACAGTAGTTTTTGACTTTTTAAGGTCGAATCGTGATTCGACCTATTCAATATTTTCGCCAATTCGGTGAATTTGACTTGTCAACCAGCACGTGGATCGGCAGAATAGCTGCCGATCCACGTGCTTACAGCCCCCTTTTCAACCATCTCAGTCCGACATCAAAAGATGTTGGACTGAGATGCGGACCCAGAGGAGGAAAGGGGGGAGAGCCGCAGGGAGACGGGGGACTGCCACGGACAGCCAGAGGAGATCAGCGCTACAGCCCAGCGCTGCAGCAGGATGTCACACAGCCGTGCCGCTCACAGCAGCGTCCACCCAGCTCCAGCAAGCTTGCTGGAGCCAGGTGGACACTGCCGTGAGGTCGGGCGGCTGTGTGACATCCTTCTGCAGCGCTACTGTAGCACTGACATCCTCTGGCTGTCCCCCGTGGCTCCCCCCCCCCCCCCTCTCCTCCTCCTGGGTCACTCATCTCAATTCCACTTGAAAAAGTCGAATTGAGATGAGATTTGAATAGGGGTTGTCAGATTCATTCTGACAAATGCATGTCAGAATGGATCTGATTTCATTTGAATATACCCCATAATGGGAATTTTGGCTCATACCGTGTGCTGTAATGTGAAAGGGGCACCAGTACTAGATAGTATAAGGAGACCTACTACATTGAAGGCCACGCCCCTTTTGAGTGGCCACACCCCCTTTTCCGGAGCGCGCCTTAGGCGCGCGCATAATTGCAACCTTCACTATTTCATTCCCTCTTCAAAAATTCCTCTTCGACCACTGCACCTACATCTGTACATACACACCCTCATATCTCTATATACAGTGACACCGGTGGTGTGGGCACATACTTTCCTTTTTAGTTTTGTTTTTGGGGAGGGGAGGGGGGGGGGGGCGCCATTTTTGATCTTGCCCTGGGCTCCAAAACCCTAGCTACGCCTCTGAGTAATATCTTTTGGGAAGTTTTGCAAGTATTGAAACTAACATTGCTGTCTGCAATACGGGGTTTCTTGTTTGAAATATATATTCACTGTGATATTTCTTTTCTTCTCACACAATATTAACGATAAATACAATATGCAATAAATTCCAAATGCAATTCAACCTTGTATGAATTCATCTCTAAATTATGATTTCGGTGTATTAAATGTTGTTTTATTGTGAACCCTGGGTTGTCTGCATCTTGTAGGCACTTAGAACAATGAAAAATAACTGCGCTTAGAAACACTTTATGGATTTATATACGTGTGGTCTGTCATGTAGAATAAATAACTTAGTGAGACTTTGTATATTGATACATTTTATCTAAGACTGTTAACATGTAACATTTATCACAACATACAAGTATTAGTAATTTAGTAGCTATTATACATAAAAGATCTAGTTAATAGTAAATGAGTGATTAAAAGCTTGTAAATCAGCACTAAAAGTTACACTTTGTATAAAGGTGTAATTGAATATTTATAGACACATCATAAAAAGGTGTAAAACGTTACTCATATTTGGTATTTATATATAGTTGCACTGGCGTCCCAGTGTATTACTAAAATGAATGTCCCGCAACAGATTCACACCCGTGATGTTACTCAGTGATCCGGACCTTTGTAGCAGAGGACGCAGGGTTCAGCTGAGAATAGCCGGGTGTAATTACAGCGGTGTGCGGGAGCTGTTCGAAGTGGCGGTGAATACCAGTTGGAGAGTAACTTCAAAAAAGTGGGCGTCAATGCGTTTCGTCTCCTAGCAACTGGAGACGGATCTTGAGGAAGTCTCCGGTTGCTAGGAGATGAAACGCGTTGACGCCCACTTTTTTGAAGTTACTCTCCAACTGGTATTCACCGCCACTTCGAACAGCTCCCGCACACCGCTGTAATTACACCCGGCTATTCACGGCTGAACCCTGCGTCCTCTGCTACAAAGGTCCGGATCACCGAGTAACATCACGGGTGAATGCACAAGATCCCGCCAAACAGCATCAGCATTAACCACCACAGGGACTTGTTGCTGTATGCCGGGTGATTCTGGGCTGACCTCCGCCGTGAGGACCGCATATCATTACACAATTAACAAGCCGTAGAGTGTAACAGCGGGCAGCATCGACGGGAGAGTGGGGACACATTCATCTCCCAGCGGGGCTGTTCTGTACAGCGCTATTAAGCAGCAAGTATACCACGTGTAATATTGCTAAACGGAACCGTCAGGAACCAACACGGGGGTAATTATATTCAAGCAAATGCTGTCTTCATGAGACTGTAATTAGTGTGAATCTGTTGCAGGACATTCATTTTAGTAATACACTGGGACGCCAGTGCAACTATATATAAATACCAAATAGGAGAGTAACGTTTTACACATTGTTATGATGGGTCTATAAATATTCAATTATACCTTTATACAAAGTGTAACTTTTAGTGCTGATTTACAAGCTTTTAATCACTCATTTACTATTTACTAGATCTTTTATGTATAATAGCTAATAAATTACTAACACTTGTATGTTGTGATAAATTTTACTTTTTATCAAAGATTGTTAATATGTATCAATATACAAAGTCTCACCGAGTTATTTATTCTACATGACAGACCACACGTATATAAATCCATAAAGTGTTTCTAAGCGCAGAGTTATTTTTCTTTGTTCTAATTGCTTTTGTTGTGCAGCTTAGCAAGCTGTTTTACTGAGCAGCTTTAAAGAGACGCTGGTTTTAATGAAACATAGGAGAAAGATAATGTGGGCGCTCAAGGGAATTTTCAATACAACGGCTGCTGGTTTTGTAAAAAATCAATAGCATTTATTGGTAAAAATGAAGATTTTCTTAAAAAGAGCAAATCAACATATGTTGCCATGGACGACAACTAATCATAAATTTATAAAACAAGTTACAACAGTAATGTGATAGTATTAAAAAATGATTAATAATAACTGTGTCCTGGGTCCCGGGACTTTAAGAAATGTTCAAGCACTATCCCAGATTTACGTTGTTAGTTCTTTTGCATGCATGCATGTAGCTGTTAATAATTAGTAAGAGTTTAGTGCTGATACAGGCTCAAATGCACTTTGCGGGAAAGAATAAGAAGAAGGCTGAGGATAAACAACGCCTGATTATACTTCACCAATTGGTGTGGCTGAATTGGTAGTGTGCCAGTCCCACAACTGTCTCCCTCCGTATGGCTGGCCGCACTGCGGCGGTTTCTCTTGAGGCCGTGCCTGGTGTATATGGCGCAGTGTCCCACAGGCTTGTGCTTGGCTTGGTCAGGAGCGGAGACAGAGAGCCGTGTGTGGAAGTCCTGGGTAGCAGGGGACGCTACGATGCCGCGGTTCGCGACTTCCGGTTACGGTGCTTCCGGTTGCGGTCCACCTGCGTTCCACAGTTGTACAAGTCACCTGACGCGTTTCTCCGCCTCCACAATGGGCGGTTTCTTCAGAGGTATAACTTAGAGGTGATTACGATCTCTTTTTATACCCACTTATCAGTCCTTATTGGTTACCAGAACAGGAGGATTACATTTAACCCTTTCTATATGCTTAGAATAGAAACCAGCAGTGTGTCAGCAGAAACTAACCTTATTCGTATTAACATTCACGTTTAGATAATCAATAAAAACACTTTAAGACACATCATTATGTAAGCATATTCAGTGAATACTTATTGGACCACACTGGGATGCTAATAAATAATATATACAAATTCATACAAAAAGTATAATTAAAAAGTGAAGACAGAGACAATAATCCTTATTAAGTACAGAGATCAAGGGTCTATAATTAGGTTTTTATAAATTTATACAGAAACAAAACTAATGAATATACATTTATAACAATATATAATAATAACTTTGTTAGATGAAACAGGAAGGCAATCTTTCCTTTGAGAGACTTCTATAGTGGCCAGCCTTTATTGGACATATGGGGGAGAGAGGAATGGAGCACAGTGAGGAGAAAGAGAACCACACAAGGTGGCTCTGTCCCTATAATATATACATCATGAATGTTAACTATATATCTCAACCTAAATAGGTGATTCTAGCCGATAGCCATTTCAATATTGATAAGAAACCAAAATAGACAGTACCTCAAGTACTGTAATATTTGTAATAAGGTAAAAATTTAGAAATGTAATGATAATGACAAGCCCCTTACCCTCACCAGTACCCACCAGGTTACTGAAAAAGGGAAGGGAAAAAAATGCATTATGAGTATGAATGAACAAAGAGAGGAGGTATGGAGGAAGAGAGCACATAAAGAAACCACCCAAAAAAAATTTGGTGGACATGTTTGAAAAAGGGATACTTTCATATGGATGGTGCACTAGATGTTATTCAACTCGATATTTTCGTTGAGGCCTAATGGTTCTAACGTCCTTAGACGGAAGATCCAGAAGGCTTCTCTCCTGCACAACAGTGTAAAGCGATCTCCGCCTCTGTCAGTAATTCTAACTTGTTCTAAAGCCGTAATACGAATATTGGCTATGGCACCATGTTCACACATTCTCGTATGTCTAGAGAGACTGTGGAGGGGACATTTTTTGAGAATATTTCTTCTGTGTTCCAGAAACCGCACTTTGAGCTTCCTTATGGTGCGTCCGATATACTGGGTGCCACAACCACATTCAACCAAATAAACAACATAAGTAGAATTGCAATTCAAAAATTGTGTTATGGTGAATTCTTCACCTGTGGTTCTAGACCTATAGGACTTTTTTCTATGATCTATATTTTTACAAGTTAGACATCTTGAAGAGGCACATTTAAAAAATCCATTAGGTTCAATCCCTAACCATTTGGAGGAGGGAACTTTAGTTAAATTAATGTTTACACTCGACTCCCTGGTAGGCGTATTTTCAGTATTACTAATCTTTTTACCCCTGTTTATATTCTTGTTAGTCCTAAACATACTGGGTGCTAGTTTGGATTTGAGTGTATCAGATATTTTATATACTACTTTAATACGATTGCCTATTTCTGATTCCAATAAGGGATCAATCTTCAATAGTTGGGTGTTTTTAGAAATGATTTTTCTTATTTGTGTAGCATGTGTATTGTATTGTGTAACAAATACACAGTTATCGCTTAAGTTGTTTCCCTTAGAACATTTCACAGCTTTTTTGTCTTCTAATAGGGTGGTTCTATTTCTACAATCTACCTCATGTAGAGCATTTCGCAAGATATGGTCAGGTTAACCCTGCTCCTGAAATGCCAATGTGTGCTTGTTCCTTGTAGATGTGTTCTCTAGAACAGTTCCTTTTTAACCTTAGGAACTGACTTTTGGGTATGTTATTACGCCATGATTGAAGATGGCTACTGCTGTACATGAGAAAACTATTTGTGTCGACAGATTTAAAGTAAGTCTCGGTATGTATGCAGTTATCTATAGACAGGAGCGCAATATCCAAAAAGTTAATAGAGTGAGGGTGAGAGGTATGGGTGAATTTGAGTCCATATTCGTTGCCATTTAAATGAGTGATAAAAGTACTGATGGTGCTGTCGTCCCCATCCCAAATGAAAAATAAATCATCTATATATCGGCCATAGAGGACCAGGTGCGCCCCAAGGTCCGCCCCCCAAATGAGCTCCTGTTCAAGTGCACCCATGTATAAATTGGCGTAACTTGGGGCGAACCTGGTCCCCATGGCCGTACCCCGTGACTGTAAAAAATATTGTTGTGCAAACGTAAAATAATTGTGCTCTAAAATGAACTTAATGGATGCAACCAAAAAGGTTCTCAGATGTTCGGAGATGGTTAGATCTCTGTCGAGTACTTTATAAATAGTTTCAATCCCTTTCTGATGCGGGATATTCGAATACAGAGACTCCACATCACATGTGAGAAATTGATATGTGCTCTTCCATCTAATATTTTTTAGCATATTCAGAAATTGTGTGGTGTCTCTTATGTAGGATTTTAGTTGTGTTACGTGACCTTGTAAGTGTGCATCCACAAAATGTGACAGATTAGAAGTAATAGACCCAATCCCTGAGATAATAGGTCGCCCGGGAGGTGAAATGAGAGTTTTATGAATTTTGGGTAAATGGTAATATATTGGTGTAATGGGGTGAATTGGAAGAAGAAATTGATATGTGTCTTTGGATATTGCGCCCCTGTCTAAAGCTCCGTCCAACAGCACTTCAAGTTCTTTTTGAAAGTGTGCTGTAGGATTACTTGGTAACACCGCATAGAAGCATGTGTTTGTTAACTGTCTATTGGCTTCTTTCTTGTAGTCTATTGTATCCTGCAACACCACACCACCTCCTTTATCTGCCATTTTAATGGTTAAATTATTATCCGACATTAGAATTTTCAGAGCCCTTCTCTCATCTGCTTTCAAGTTATCTTTTAATTGATCTCGTTCAGCGGAAATACACATTTTTCTAAAGTCTTCCATTGTGGTGTTATAAAACCCCACTATGGATGGACCCCTGTACTGAAGGGGGTAGAATTCGGACTTCTTTTTGAAAAGTCTGCTGTCCTTCTCTTTTTGAGATTCATCTAAGGAATAGATCTTAACCGGAGTGTATGCCTCCCGGGAGCTTTCTGATAGGAGATCTTCAAGGGTCTCAATAGTTTCCCTATCAGATTCATCCAGAATAATGGGCAACACGTTTTCAACATCCTTTTTAGCTTTTAATTTCTTGGATGCAAAATACTGTTTCCTACTAAGATTTCTTGTGAATCTGTTCAGATCCACAAATAAATTAAAAAGATTAGGTTTTTTTGCAGGTGCGTATTTAAGACCTTTACTCAGTAAGGTTTTTTCTGAATCGGTTAGTTCCCTAGAGGACAGATTAAAAATGCTTTTGGTATTTAATATTGCTTTGGGTTTTTTCCTTTTCTGTACTCCTCCCCTACATCCTCTGTGTCTCTTTCTCTTCCTCTTTTGGTATAATTCATATTGGGTCTGTTGGGTTGATTTAGTTTGTGTGGACTTTGTTCTAAAAAACATGTCTGTTCTTTTTCTCGAGTATTCTCCTGACCTTGTGGGTTTTTTTAGGTTTGGCTCCTCCCCTAGCTATAGAGGCAAGGGAGTATTGGTCTCTACTTAGACATTCATATTTGTTCTCTAATACTATTCCCCGTGGGTCCCTTCGGGGACTCTTTCTGTTGGAAAGAGTTCTATTCCTATGGGCTTTCCACCTCCCCACTGTGCTCCTGGACCTCTCCCTCCCATTACCATATTTTTGTCCACTATTGTCCCTATTGGGATTCCTTGTGACTGATCTCGAGTAGTCACGTCTCCTATTGTAGGATCTAACTGTATCCGTCTCATAGTCCCCTCTGTCTCTTTCTAACTTTTTTGTTTTAGTCGATATTACTGATTGCTCGTATTCCTCAATTTTTTTATTTACTTTCTGATCTCTTTCTGAGAACTCTACACTTGTCTCATAGGGTTTTAGTTGTTCTTGTATGTGTTCTATTTCAGTCTGAATAGTTTTAACCTTTGTACTCCTATATTTGATGAGATGCTCCATAAGTTTGAACGAACAGTCATCAAGTATAGAGTTCCAACTAGACAGAAATTCTGCATCATCCTTAAATGATGCCGATTTAAATAAACGAAGTCCCCTCGGAATATATTTATTATTTATGTACCTTTGTAACGTTGATTGGTCCCACCAATGGCGTGTTTCTGCCATGCACAATGTTTCTAATTTGTTAAACAATTTATGCATGTCATTACTTACACTGGTTGGGGCATTAGTTTGTTCCTTCACTGGCTCATGGGAATATTTTTGTCTCCTTTCTAGCCTCTCTGCTAAGCATCTCAGTGTGGTCATTTTGCAAAACAAGCAGCCTCACTACCAGACCTCAATAGAGGAAAAAGAAAAGGGGAGTCAATGGGTATAATCCCACAGACAGAAAGTGGGCGCTGATTACTAGAATCAATTAATTAAAAGAAAATATTAATAATTAATTAAATAGGTATGATACCTATGGTGTAAGAATCACCCTATTAGCTGCCCACAATGGTGGACCTGGATATCCACCTGACTAGTACAAAGGAGAAAGATAATGTGGGCGCTCAAGGGAATTTTCAATACAACGGCTGCTGGTTTTGTAAAAAATCAATAGCATTTATTGGTAAAAATGAAAATTTTCTTTAAAAGAGCAAATCAACATATATATGGCTTTGTTGCCATGGACGACAACTAATCATAAATTTATAAAACAAGTTACAACAGTAATGTGATAGTATTAAAAAATTATTAATAATAACTGTGTCCTGGGTCCCGGGACTTTAAGAAATGTTCAAGCACTATCCCAGATTTACGTTGTTAGTTCTTTTGCATGCATGCATGTAGCTGTTAATAATTAGTAAGAGTTTAGTGCTGATACAGGCTCAAATGCACTTTGCGGGAAAGAATAAGAAGGCGGCTGAGGATAAACAACGCCTGATTATACTTCACCAATTGGTGTGGCTGAATTGGTAGTGTGCCAGTCCCGCAACTGTCTCCCTCCGTATGGCTGGCCGCACTGCGGCGGTTTCTCTTGAGGCCGTGCCTGGTGTATATGGCGCAGTGTCCCACAGGCTTGTGCTTGGCTTGGTCAGGAGCGGAGACAGAGAGCCGTGTGTGGAAGTCCTGGGTAGCAGGGGACGCTACGATGCCGCGGTTCGCGACTTCCGGTTACGGTGCTTCCGGCTTCCGGTTGCGGTCCACCTGCGTTCCACAGTTGTACAAGTCACCTGACGCGTTTCTCCGCCTCCACAATGGGCGCTTTCTTCAGAGGTATAACTTAGAGGTGATTACGATCTCTTTTTATACCCACTTATCAGTCCTTATTGGTTACCAGAACAGTAGGATTACATTTAACCCTTTCTATATGCTTAGAATAGAAACCAGCAGTGTGTCAGCAGAAACTAACCTTATTCGTATTAACATTCACGTTTAGATAATCAATAAAAACACTTTAAGACACATCATTATGTAAGCATATTCAGTGAATACTTATTGGACCACACTGGGATGCTAATAAATAATATATACAAATTCATACAAAAAGTATAATTAAAAAGTGAAGACAGAGACAATAATCCTTATTAAGTACAGAGATCAAGGGTCTATAATTAGGTTTATGGAGCACAGTGAGGAGAAAGAGAACCACACAAGGTGGCTCTGTCCCTATACTACAGTACTTGAGGTACTGTCTATTTTGGTTTCTTATCAATATTGAAATGGCTATCGGCTAGAATCACCTATTTAGGTTGAGATATATAGTTAACATTCATGATGTATATATTATAGGGACAGAGCCACCTTGTGTGGTTCTCTTTCTCCTCACTGTGCTCCATTCCTCTCTCCCCCATATGTCCAATAAAGGCTGGCCACTATAGAAGTCTCTCAAAGGAAAGATTGCCTTCCTGTTTCATCTAACAAAGTTATTATTATATATTGATGTTATAAATGTATATTAATTAGTTTTGTTTCTGTATAAATTTATAAAAACCTAATTATAGACCCTTGATCTCTGTACTTAATAAGGATTATTGTCTCTGTCTTCACTTTTTAATTATACTTTTTGTATGAATTTGTATATATTATTTATTAGCATCCCAGTGTGGTCCAATAAGTATTCACTGAATATGCTTACATAATGATGTGTCTTAAAGTGTTTTTATTGATTATCTAAACGTGAATGTTAATACGAATAAGGTTAGTTTCTGCTGACACACTGCTGGTTTCTATTCTAAGCATATAGAAAGGGTTAAATGTAATCCTCCTGTTCTGGTAACCAATAAGGACTGATAAGTGGGTATAAAAAGAGATCGTAATCACCTCTAAGTTATACCTCTGAAGAAACCGCCCATTGTGGAGGCGGAGAAACGCGTCAGATGACTTGTACAACTGTGGAACGCAGGTGGAACGCAACCGGAAGCCGGAAGCACCGTAACCGGAAGTCGCGAACCGCGGCATCGTAGCGTCCCCTGCTACCCAGGACTTCCACACACGGCTCTCTGTCTCCGCTCCTGACCAAGCCAAGCACAAGCCTGTGGGACACTGCGCCATATACACCAGGCACGGCCTCAAGAGAAACCGCCGCAGTGCGGCCAGCCATACGGAGGGAGACAGTTGCGGGACTGGCACACTACCAATTCAGCCACACCAATTGGTGAAGTATAATCAGGCGTTGTTTATCCTCGGCCTTCTTCTTATTCTTTCCCGCAAAGTGCATTTGAGCCTGTATCAGCACTAAACTCTTACTAATTATTAACAGCTACATGCATGCATGCAAAAGAACTAACAACGTAAATCTGGGATAGTGCTTGAACATTTCTTAAAGTCCCGGGACCCAGGACACAGTTATTATTAATAATTTTTTAATACTATCACATTACTGTTGTAACTTGTTTTATAAATTTATGATTAGTTGTCGTCCATGGCAACAAAGCCATATATATGTTGATTTGCTCTTTTTAAGAAAATCTTCATTTTTACCAATAAATGCTATTGATTTTTTACAAAACCAGCAGCCGTTGTATTGAAAATTCCCTTGAGCGCCCACATTATCTTTCTCCTTTGTACTAGTCAGGTGGATATCCAGGTCCACCATTGTGGGCAGCTAATAGGGTGATTCTTACACCATAGGTATCATACCTATTTAATTAATTATTAATATTTTCTTTTAATTAATTGATTCTAGTAATCAGCGCCCACTTTCTGTCTGTGGGATTATACCCATTGACTCCCCTTTTCTTTTTCTTTTAATGAAACATAACTAATCAGCGCCGGTTTGTGAAATTTGAGACTGTTGTCTCGAATTATCCGTTTTTTCCTATCTTGTAAACACTACCTATATTTATTGTATGTGTTGTTTTCCATACCATTACAGCATTAACAGACTCATTACTGACATCAGATAGTCTAATTAAAGAAATGTGTTTAACTACAGAAAGATTACTAACGATTCTTACCTTTAACAGCAGCAGCAGCATACTATGGATGAGTGCACACCAGAACAGATAAGAGGACCCTGCTGTGTGTGATCATGTGCTGCTGTCTCTCTCTCCTGTCAGGGGTTCCCACAAGGGAGGATAATGAGTGTTGTCAGCAGTGACTACTCAGCAGCTACAGCAAATCACTGTTTTTGCAAACAAACTCCTTAGTGTCACTGTCACCCCTGACATAAGCTAAACAATCTGGGAGATTTGATTTACAAAGCAGGGCAGCAGGAGATTTATGACTTAAGCAGGAGCCTGAGGTAGGGGAGTGCAAAATTGAGTGGTGGAATCTTGAGGTTCCCCTTACAGTAAAATTCCCAGTCACAGGTGAGCAGAGTGCGGTCTGTAACAGGTATAGGTAGCCAGGAGCTGACAACGGTCATGTATTGTGAGTTATTTGATCAGATATTAAATCAGGGAATCAGTAGAGACTGACAGTCCCATATTATGTATGTTTCTTATCACACCATTCCCTTCCCAGAGCGGTCATCTGCCCAATTCTCCCCCTACTCAGAAAGCAATGGGTCTGTGGTCACTCAGAATGGCTGCTACAACTGAGACGGTTATCAGGATGATAGGTCAACAGGCCTCTGTTTGATGGGTTCAAAGGGTCGACATGACAATAGTTACAAATTTGGGGGGGATTCAGTTTTTTTCCAAACTTTTGCTTAATTTACAATCCATGTCACAAAGGATTACCTGTAGTAAGCCGGAAGCATGGCGAGTGAAGCGTTTCTACTAATGGTGGTCACATATGGTTAAACAATGAAAATAACCCCTTAAAAAAAGTGTCAAGCATTTCTGTGTCCACCTTTTTACCTGTCAACCTTTATATACTGTCTACCTTTAACCTGTTGACCTTTTGACCATGTTGACCTTATACCTATTGGCTGTCAGTTTAATTACTGTAGATCTTTTAATACAGACTGACTGACACGCAGGAGATGGGGTGTTTTTGCCACTACTCCCCATTACCTCCCACGAAACGGCCACTTCCTGTCATTCACTTGCGATTGAATACTCACTGTGAGCGTAATCACAAATTGCGCGTTTTCCCTGCCGCAGTGGCATAGCATACAACAAAGGATCAGGGTCACTATCTATGGGATTTCCACATTTGATTTTACATTTTCAAAATCCTCCTCTCCCAGTCCATTATCCCTTGGATTCCCTGCACTGGGATGTGTATATGTAACTGGTGTGGTTCTCTTCAGGAGAGATTTTTAAATGATTATATGCTCTTGGTGATGGGATCAGAAGATCCCTTCTGTATTATTACAGTATTTATTCTAGGCCCTATGCCCTTCTCTGGTAAATTTGCTTCCCTTCCCCCTCTCATAGCAGCTGTTCCTGCTCCCTCCTTACCTCCTTTTCTTTTTGCTTTTCCTCTCTCTCCACTTACTCATCATCCCTACTTGTTACTATGGTTTTTACACATTCCCTGGTGTGTCCTGTCATTTCCATGACCTCGCCCTAGGTTTTCTCCTTAGGGATCCTTGTGGCTTTGGTCATTCATCGAGGCATCAAACCCTCGGCAATACCTCTCCCTTGCCATAATTTTACTGTTATGGTTTTTTTTCAACCTTACTCCGCTCTCACATTGGCAATCTTCCAGTTGTCCTCCAATTCTACTGCAATTTGGTCATTTTTAGTATCCATGTGCTGCTCACCTACCCCCTGGTCTCTCAGTGCTCTTCTCCATATCATCCTCCACTACACTTAGTGGTTAATTTAGGAAACATTGGGTTGTAAAACCCAGCACTACTGTTTGTGTTTATACCCAATATTTAAAAAGGCAATGCTTTTACTAGCTAGAGATGGGTAATAAAAGCATTGCCCTTTTAAATTTTGGGCATAGTCATAAACATGATCAGAAGTGGCGGTTTTATAACCCAAAGCTTCTTAAATAAACCCCTTAGAGTCTAAAGGCTAAGGGCTAAACTCTCCCAATAAGATAACTATAGCACTGTAATTCTTTGTGACAAAATGCTGATATAATTTTATTACAGGTAACTCATTTTAAACATATTTACCCGTGCCTGCCTTCTAAATCTCTGCAATTCTTTTATTCTACCAGTTTTAAGAAACAAAAGCAGATCTCCATTCTAATCTGAACTTCTTTATCCCTGAATTTGTTATCTCCTATCTGGACCCTGTTATGAAAGACCCCGGCACATGAGTGAGACCCCTAGAGCCTTCTACTGAAATCTTCTGCCAATAACCACAACATATTGTTCCCATGGAGTTTTGTACACACCAGTACTTAGGCTGTCACCTGGACTTAAGCTCAGACAGTAGGGGCTCATTCAATACAAGGGTGACAGCAAGATATGGCGGGGTAAATACACATACACTGGAAGAGTAGAGGTAGTCTGCAGAACCAGCATGAGCAGGGTTAATTGCAAGTCTGAGCATCAGGATTGGTAAAAAAAAACACAATTATCCACAACTGTAAAACGTGTAGTAACATATCTCCCAGCATGACCCTCTCCAGACAGAACGCTCTGCTCCTGAACTTCCCTCTTATGTATGATTGCCATCATCTTTGATTAAAACACCTTTCTTGTCCATTAACCTTTTTAATACAGGTGTCCGCAGTCATAAAATAAGATAAAAGTCCAGAAGCAGAGCGTTTTGTCCCTCCTAGAAGAGTCATGTTGGGAGGTATGTAGTAATGGCAGCAACTCAGAATCCACACAGTATGTAAATTGAATAGCTTTCAGCAATAATAGCAGCATAAAGTCCAGCACAGCATACACCTGAATAGCAGGTGGTAATCACTGAGTAAGGATGGACACATATGGCTTTGCAGTTGATAATCAGCATGGATGGAAGTCACTGTGTAGAAATAGTAGTACTTGCCGTTAGTAGATACAAAAATAAAATTCCACAAGAACGTAGTAACTGGAAACAGAAATGGCAGCATATGCAGGACAGGAGCCCAGGACGATACACATGGAATGAACCAGGCAGCAGCACTGAGGTATAAGCTATCACTGGCATTGGACATGCAGCACCACCTGGGTAATAACAAAGGTAAGAATCAATCAGCAGCTGTGGAGAGAACCAGCCTCTCTAATGAGATACTCACATCAACTGCGTGATGGCACGTACAACCAATCTCTGGCTGCCAAGTTAATCTAGCCCCAGAGTGCCCTGCACCACCCGGCATTGTGTTTGCTCAGCAACCGTTCGGACCAGTGGCCCATGCAGCAGAGTTACGCAGCTTCCCAGCTGCTTAGCAACAGCCATAACCCGTTGAAGTGATGAGTCATGCTGCTGACTCATAACAGACCCTCAAGGTAATTTCAAATAATTCTATCACATTCTTCTAGGTCATACAACTGCCTCAGTTTATACCCCTAATGTGGGCCCAATTACCTTTCTGACTTCCTTCTTTACCTACCTGACTAAGCTGACAAAGGGAAGACTCATTATTGGAGGATACTGTAATATAGTTCCAGTATGGCTAGATCCCCCAAGATTAAAATAGGTTCCTCCAACATCCCTCATTAAACACAATATTTTTGATGCTTGGAGTGTCCTATAGAGTTCTATAGAACATACTTAAACACTCTTTGCTTCTTCATATTATCCTCCACTCATCAGAGCTGTATTTAGACCTCATGGGGCCCTAGGCAAGATACTGATTTTGGACCCCCCTCCCTCAAACAATTCATAGCACTATACTTTTGTTCCTAGTTGCGATTGGCATTGCAAGAGTAGCTTGGGACGTGTGCAGGAACATCAGCATTGCATAGCAGTGTGAATGAGGCCCTAGGAAGTAGACTTAAAACCTGTGTCACATTTAAAGTAAACTGACCACCCACATACAGATGTAGCCACCTTTATCTTGACTGACTGAGGCATTTGTCCTGATTGAGCATACGCAGCGTACTGGTGCGTAGGGAGGCGCGCGTAGTCACAGAGAGGTGTATCTTATCGCAAGGAGGCAGACAGAGTGTTGGGCGTTACCTTTACATGTAATACCTGCGATCATCCACCAGATGTCGCTTTTTACAATCACCACTGCGCATGCGTGTGGTCTCCCATAAAATACAATACTGAAATATATAGTAAGGACTACTTTACTAGTGCGTCTGGTTACGCTGCATACAGTATGTACAGCGTCTCATTATGCTGCATTATTTAATACAGTATATACAGTACAGACGCAAATAGTACAGCATATATGGTCCATTTACAGTACTTTAGGAATATGTAAGCGTCCAAGTCCCACAGACAAAGCAACATAAAACCAGTAGTGTACACTGACGCAAATGGACGTGTTAGAAGTTAATTATTGCCTAATGATATTAGGAATATTGTACAGTATGTTAGCATTCTAATTCCGTAGCCATTATGGCATAATCAAAACCAATGGATTTATTCATCTGTCTGCGGCAAAGTGGTGAAGTCTTCCACTTCCTATACTCAGAGTCCCGTGTTCGATTCCTAATGTACAAATGCATGTTAGTTTTTTCCAGACACTTTATTATTATTTTTATTCACATAAACCAGGGCAAAGCTGCAGGAGCAGATGTACTGTTAAGGTTCTGTGCACCATACGGTACACATACAATTCTGTAGCAGGGCAGACTCAATTGAAATGGCTACCGCCTGTGACTCCTTGCCCCATGGAGGCCTTCAGCTATGGAGCGAGTGACGGCATAGATTTTGCAGGCAACGGGGAAGTGCTGAAGGAGCATCAGAATCCCCTAGCTAACACAGGGGCAATAGGGATAAGCGAGGAATATGCACATTACGGTACACCGGACTTGATCGCATAGCACACTGGCAAAATGTCCGCTGCCCCTGAACCCCACCACGTGGCAGGCAGTGCTCTGATATGGAGTGAGAGATAGCATAAGTTTTGCAGGCTAAGGGGCAATGCAGAAGGAGCATCACAATCCCCTAGCTAAAATACACAGGGGCGATAGGCATAAGCGAGGTCTATGCATATTACGGTACACCGGACTCTATCTCATAGCACACTGGCAAAATGGCCCCCCGCCCCTGAACCCCCACCACGTGGCAGGCAGTGCTCGGATATGGAGTGAGAGATGGCATAAGTTTTGCAGGCTACGGGGCAATGCCGAAGGAGCATCACAATCCCCTAGCTAAAATAACAGTACACAGAGGCAATGAGGTCCCATAAAATGATCAAATAATAAATGCTGTATAATGTACAGTATACAGACACAAAACAAGGAGTTTAAGCAACAGTGTGGTCTATTAAAGTTAGGGATGTGGTACAGTACAGTAAGTCTGCGGCCAAGTCCCCTTGCCATTAAGGCTTAATATAAAGCCAATGGCAAGGTATCACTGCTTACTGTACATTTAGACATGAGCTTCTGTACAGTATCTGTCATGAGGTGTTTTTTTCACTGACACTATTATTTTTTTCTATTGTAATATACAGAGCTGGCAAACTAGCCAAACGGGGAATAATCAGCTTCTGCTGAATAAAATGAGATGCTACACGCCTATATTCTGTGTGTGACTGCGGCTCTATGAAATGAAATATGAAAATTTAAATATGAAATGCATTACTAATGTGCGGCATTATGTGTATAAGGTGTACTACAATATTTTCTGGCGTAACATAAAGAAAGGGCACTACTGCATGGTCTAATGCAGTGGTTCTCAAACTCGGTCCTCAGGACCCCACACAGCAGTGTTCGCAAATACGCGCTATAGCGCGTATTTTACCCAGGTCTGTTGTCCGGGGACTCACTTTTGTAAACTCTGTGGGTCCCCGGGGACGCGCTCCGCTGAAGCTGTTTCTTTAGCTTCCTGTTAGGACGGAGGCAGAGCCTTACCAGTCCTCTTGCGGCGGCGTGCTCCTCCTCCCTCTCCTCCTCCCCCACCCCCGGACAGAGTGCGAGGACGGCTCTGCGGCGCGATACACTCTGCCGCGCGGGAAAGTGAACGCCGGTGACCACGGACTGTAAGTGCCGTGACACTCAGGAACGGTGAGCTGGACTTGCGGTGGCGGCTGGGCGCTGCTCATATCGGTGAGAAGGCGGATATGGGGGCTGCCGGCAAACAGGTGTAAAACACCAGAAAAATGTTGCATGGGGTGGGGGTGAGATGCTACTGGTCTGTGCAGCATAGAGGACACTGGGTACAACCACTAGATTCGAGTCATGCTGTCTGTAATTAATGTTCTGAGTGATCAACTTCAGTGACACTCACTGTACTGGCTGTCTTTGTTGGTTACTGCTGGTTGCTGTTGGTTACTGCTGGTTGCTGCTGGTTACTGTAAAGACAGCCAGCACAGTGAGTGTCACTGAAGTTGATCACTCAGCACATTAATTACCGGCAGCATGACTCGAATCCAGTGGTTGTACCAAGTGTGCGAAGTCGGCGGTCAGGATGCCGGCATTCAGTATACCGACACCAGCATCCCAATCACAGCAATGCCGACAAGGGTGCAGAGGGTGCCCTAACCTCCCACCCCTAACCCTCCTTTTCCCACAGCCTAAACCCCCTTAGTGCCTAACACTTATCCCCCTCTCTGCAGCCTAACCCTAACCTCCCCAACACCATATCCTAACCCCCCCCCCCCCGCACGCTAAACCTGTGGCGGCAGTGCATACTTAACTTCAGGATCCTGACTGTCAGGATATCGTTGCCGGGATCCTGATCTCCTCAGGATGCCAGCGTCTGTATTCTGGCGGCTGTCAGGATTCCGGCGTCGGTATTACGACTGCTGGGATCCCGACAGCCGGGATCCTGAACGCATACTTCCGATATGACAACAGCCCAGCAGCATTGTCATCCTCTCACCCCTCCCTCCCCCACAACACTGTAGTGTCTAAATCCAGTCCGGGGCTCCTATTATAGCGGCACCATAAACCCATTACATATAGAAAATGTATTATTTCATAATGTTGTCCGTTTTTTTTATCATATAACTGTTCAGTGCTCTGCCTGGCGCAATGTGTATAACGTGCTCTGCTTGGCGCAATGTGTATAACGTGCTCTGCCTGGCGCAATGTGTATAACGTGCTCTGCCTGGCTCAGTGTGTATAACGTGCTCTACCTGGCGCAGTGTGTATAACGTGCTCTGCCTGGCGCGGTGTGTATAACGTGCTCTACCTGGCTCAGTGTGTATAACGTGCTCTACCTGGCTCAGTGTGTATAACGTGCTCTACCTGGCGCGGTGTGTATAACGTGCTCTACCTGGCTCAGTGTGTATAACGTGCTCTACCTGGCTCAGTGTGTATAACGTGCTCTACCTGGCGCGGTGTGTATAACGTGCTCTACCTGGCGCGGTGTGTATAACGTGCTCTACCTGGCGCAGTGTGTATAACGTGCTCTACCTGGCGCAGTGTGTATAACGTGCTCTGGCTGGCTCAGTGTGTATAACGTGCTCTGGCTGGCTCAGTGTGTATAACGTGCTCTGGCTGGCTCAGTGTGTATAACGTGCTCTGACTGGCTCAGTGTGTGTAATGTGCTCTACCTGGCGCAGTGTGTGAAACGTGCTCTACCTGGCGCAATGTGCATATTGTCAGCTACCTGGTGCAATATGTATAATATGCTCTGCCTGGCGCTAAGTATATAGCGTGCTCTGCCTGGCACTAATAACGTGCTCTGCCTGGCGCTAATAACGTGCTTTACCTGGAGCAATATGTATAACGTGCTCTACCTGGTGCAGTGTGTATAGGAGGTTCTACCTGGTGCAATGTGTATAAGCGGCACTACTGTGTGGTATCATGTGAATTGGTACTATTATGTGGCCACGCCCCTTCTCCATTAAGCCATGCCCCTAATTTTTTGCGCGCGCCTTCGGCGCGCACTGCCTATTCTTTAGGTTCTGGGAGATGGAGAACCGATTCACTTTCTGCCAAGGGGCACCAAAATGTCTAGTTACAGCTCTGGTGCAGGATGTCCTGCATGCTACACAGCCCAGCAGCACTGTCACCACCCCCCCCCCCATCCCTCCACCTTGCAACAAGATTAAGATTAATAAAAACCTTCATTCCGATGGGACCCAGAAAAGGACCGGTAGGACTCCAATTTTTAAAAGTGAGGGGTCCCTGGGACCCACTTTTTTTTGGCCTCAGCGCGATCACTGCACAGTGCATGTTTTTCAGGTAAACCAGCAAGTGCACAGGTGTATTAATTACTCACTGACACATTTTAAAAGGTCCATACAGTAGGTGGAGCTAATTATTTCATTTGTGATTCTGTGAGGAGACCTGCAAAACATGCACTGTGTGGGGTCCTGAGGACCGAGTTTGAGAACCTGTGGTCTAATGTAAATAAAGATCAATGTGGTGGGGTGTAATGTGAATAAGGGGCAATACTGTTAGGAGTAATGTGGTACTATCATATGATGTAACGAGAAGAGACACTATTGCATGATATAATGTGAATAAAGTTGCAGTACTGTGTTGTGTCATTTCAACTGGGGGAATTATTGTGTTACCCATGCCCCTTCCCAGCAAGAACATGCACTGTTTTGGGCTGGCACTAAATGTGCACATTTTTCCTATTTAAAATATAGGGGTAGGAGTGCCAAAATGGGTAATGGTGCTGGGAAAGGGGTGCAGGGTTAGAGGCAGAACTAGCATCTGTGCAAGGGGGCATCAGCCAAAATGTAGCCTAGGGCATCATGTTGGTCAGGTACGGCTCTGGTAATACTGTATACTGTACTGTTACTGTACTTTGCATTCAATAGAGATACTGTTTGCACACAGGTTTTACATGAATCCTTGGCAATGCTGCAGAAGTGTCTCATTAGGCAATCTAAAATATACCACGACTATGGGTGGGGATACAGTAGGTAAGTTCTGTCACCATAAGCTGTCTGCTGTGTAAAGCAGATTTCCATCTGGGATTTGTGTGTTTGTAATAAGTAAAAAACATTTTACTGTACATTTAGTGTATACAGTATTTCTCCCCTATAACGTCACATCATACTATAGTTACCCCCATGTACTGTACCATACCATACTGTATAATGGAATATTTATTGGAAAAGCATCAATATTAATGTACAAAAAAGTATTTATTACAACATCTGATTCCATGTACTGTACTTATCAAAATGTAGAGTACTCTTATTCAGGACTTATAAAACTGAAAATAACTGTTCATACACATCAATAACATTACTACTGTATAATATTCTACATTAGCTTATGCAATAATCAGACAAAGGCAATTTTATAAACATTTTTAATAATGCACCAATTTAAAATTTTAAACAGAAAATACAGTACAGAACTACATATTTGTGGCTTGACCATTTCTTTCGACTATAACAGGTAATACTTTATACAGGTGATTTATATAATTATTACAATGTTCAGGTGTGAGTACTTCTAGCCAAAATTTCTTTATCCCATCCAACAGCTGCTGTTTTGTTGTTGGCTTCGCAACACTCCTAATGTACCTCTTCAATTGAGCCCACACTAATTCGATTGGGTTCATGTCTGGTGATCTATATAAAAAAAATAAAAAAAAGCGTATAGAAAAAATTAATGACATTACAGTAAATAGAGAAAATTAAACATACAATATTGTACTGTTTATTAAATAAAAAAATAAATTTACAGTACTAGAGTGCTATCCAAAATTTTACTTGTACACTGTTGAAAGAATACTCACTCTGGTGGTGTGCGTTCCCAATTCATACCTTTCTCTTCCATAAATTTGGCTGAGGCGGAGTGTTTAGGATCATTGTCTTGGAATATCCTATGGTGAGTTGGGTAATATTTATTCACAAATGGCACCATACATCCCTCTACTATTGTTTCTTGGAAAAATGTCTTATCCATGATCCCTACAGAAATCAAAAAAAATGTTGTTCATTAATAAGCAACTTATTTTATTGTGCAGTTACATATACTCTACAGTACAGCATGTATTTTTACAGAACACAGGCACAGAATAAAGTATAGTACTGTACCTTCGAAAAATAATAGGGGACCAGCTTCTAATCGTGATATGCCTCCCCATACATGGACTTTCAATGGATGCTTTGGGCATGGTTTTAATGATATGGTTACGTTTCCGGAATGACATTCTGGAGAACCGCTCAAGGGCAACAGACGATTCATCTGTGAAAATGACATCATGAAATGTTTCACCACTCTCAATCCATCGCCGTGCCTGTTCCACTCTCTTTTCTTTATTCACATCTCTTATCATGGGAGATATCTTGTGAAGAGCCAAAAATAATGAAATCAGATACACTCTGCTCTTATCCCAGATGTTATAAGATCTGTCCCAGATGATGGTCATCGATTAACTAAGTAGTTTAATGTAGTTCAGTCATTCTCTTGGGTCCCGCCTAATAACTTTGTTGCAAGTTAAAAGCTGGAGGGGGTTTGTAGAAGTCTAGGTCCGCTGCAGCCATACCTAGCTTCCATTAGAACTACTTGCTATGTGCAAGTCTCTAGGCTTTATAACCCTGCAAGGATACACTAACATTGTCTTACCAGATATTACATTCAGGGTCTGTGACGCTGGGTGCAGTAGTCATTCAGGATAACATAATTTATGTTATTCTAGACAACTGTACCCTTTCCCCTACTTATGTACACAATACCCCAAACATCTTACTAGACAGTTTCCATCTGAGATACTGATAACAGGAACATTTATTTATTATAATCAACCACCCTAAAAGCTGTATACACTTCCCACTCACTATGTCTTTCACACTATGTCAAAGGTGAAAGAAAACTTGTAACTTAACGTGAGACTTTATTTCTAACTGGTGCCTATATGTCTGCAAAGCACTAATCCTAATAAAAAGTATGTACAGTATATAAAGCAATGAGGTCATACACATACAAAAGGGAGTTAAACATGGACAAAATGGCATCTAAAAGTGGTTAAAAATAACACCCCGTACAATAACCCATACGGTGAAACAAAGCAGCATACATTGTTCCTGTAGAAATACCCAGCACTCATAGCCCTGCTGGTCAGAGAAGGAATCCCAGTACTGAGAGGAGCTGCTGGAACTCTCTACTAGTCCCAGCACCTGCATGATCAGAACGCTGTATATTACAGAGCTCAGTAATGGCAGTCCCACGGTCATTGGCTATTGTTATACTGCAGCTCTAGTTCCTAACACAGAGACCTTCCCAAGGGGAAAAGTACCTCCAGGTCCACTTGTCTGACCTCTCCTGTCTTTATCAAGACAGATTTATATAAAACACTTGTCACATTCAGAAAATAAATATTGGTTCCATTGAATTCATACAGTTGTGATAAGTTACATTAGTTATGATACACAAGCTGCATTCAGGCCCTCAGAGTGACTCTGCATGTGATTACTGAGTGTTTTCTTTCTAGTAAAACACTTGCTACATTCAGAACATGTAAATGGTTTCTCTTCTGTGTGACTCCTCTGATGTATAATAAGAAGTGATTTCCTGGAAAAACATTTGCTGCATTCAGAACATGTAAATGGTTTCTCTCCTGTGTGACTCCTCAGATGTATAACAAGATGCGACTTCTGGGAAAAACACTTCCTACATTCAGAACATTCAAATGGTTTCTCTCCTGTGTGACTCCTCTGATGTATAACAAGCTCTGACTTCTGGGGAAAACACTTCTTACATTCAGAACATGTAAATGGTTTCTCTCCTGTGTGAATCATCTGATGTATAACAAGTTGTGACTTCCGGGAAAAACGCTTGCTGCACTCAGAACATATAAATGGTTTCTCTCCTGTGTGACTCCTCTGATGTATAACAAGATGTGACTTATGGGAAAAACATTTGCTGCACTCAGAACATATAAATGATTTCTCTCCTGTGTGACTCATCTGATCTCGAATAAGAAATGACTTATGGGAAAAACACTTGCTACATTCAGAACATATAAATGGTCTCTCTCCTGTGTGACTCCTCTGATGTATGATAAGTTTATATTTGCATGTAAAGCTTCTGTCACACTCAGAACACAGATGTGGTCTCTCTCCTGTGTGACTCATCTGATGTCTGCTAAGATTTGATTTACATGTAAAGCGTCTGTCACACTCCGAGCACAGATGTGGTTTCTCTCCTGTGTGACTCCTCTGATGTATAACAAGATGCGACTTCTGGGAGAAACACTTGCTGCATTCAGAACAAATAAATGGTTTCTCTTCTGTGTGACTCCTCTGATGTATAAGAAGACATAACTTCTGGGAAAAACACTTGCTGCATTCAGAACATATAAATGGTTTCTCTCCTGTGTGACTCCTCTGATGTATAACAAGATGCGACTTCTGGGAGAAACACATGCTGCATTCAGAACAAATAAATGGTTTCTCTTCTGTGTGACTCCTCTGATGTATAACAAGAGATGACTTCTGGGAAAAACACTTGCTGCATTCAGAACATATAAATGGTCTCTCTCCTGTGTGACTCCTCTGATGTCTGATAAGATGTGATTTATGTGTAAAGTTTCTGTCACACTCAGAACACAGATGTGGTCTCTCTCCTGTGAGACTCATCATGTAATGGATAAAAACTTCTATCCATAAAATGAAAATCGTTTCTTTGAACCATTCAGAAGCTAAAGAAGAAATTATATCTTTAGTTTTCTAGATCAGGGAACAAGGAGCCTTTCCCATCTCTTTCTGCAGCCCTGTCTTCTATTCTTAGTGGGACTCCAGCTCCTTAATTTACCTGTAAAAAAATAGAAAAATAAAATCTGTTATTTAATAGCCTGAAGATCACCATTGTAATCAGTTGCAGTGTTATATTGTATAAGGAACATGATGTATCTTTATGTATGTTGCCTAATTGCTGGGCTCCCATTTCCAGTCAGCTTTGCAGTACAGAGACCACATTCCTCCTGCCACAGATACAACTTATGTATATAAAACAAATCAAATTATAATAAATGATGTTATCAAATTGGAATGAAATGACAGTTAGGCAGTATCCAATTAGCTGCAGTATATTGATAACTTATCACAAATGCAATCATTTGGTATCGTGTTAGTGGCGATAAGTTATTATTGATAAGTCTCCATAGGGTTTATCGTGCATTTCTCTTCACCATCTTTGAGCTGGTGGTAAGTAATGAAAAACCCCTATTAAAAATGTTACCATTTGGTTCTGAATCCCTGGTACATCCCCCTGAATGACTAATGAGGCACTTAGAAGTTTTTAATTATTTTTATTAGGTTTCCTCTTTTTTTTTAAAGTTCCCTAAAATTACCCAAATATATACTTATACCCATTTTTATGTACCCCAAATTTAATGAGAGCACTTATTTTGCTGAAAAAAATTTGCTTTATATAATCTTAATGCATTTTTAAAAAAAAATGCATTTAACAGAAATTTGACCTAATTTAATGACAGTAAATATTTTTATTATGGCCACTAATAGACGTCTACAATGTTTTCCTAAGTTAGTTTGATTTTTTTGGGGTACAGGCAGAATTCCTCACTTTCTCCAATGCCAGCTAGAATTATCACGCGATTCCTGTTATTGCCATTTTGGAATAGTATAGGTGTAATAAAGGGGAGCGCGCAGGCTGCGATAACCTGATATTTTGGGAGGTAGGTGTGATAACATTAGCTGTGATCTCAGATCGTGTTATCAAGGCTAATTGGATACCCCCCTTGGTAAGAACTCTGATCCCTCCCCCCAGTGTCAGAGATGCACAGGAGTGAGCGGACAGTGGGGAAGGGAGGAGAGGTGTGTAGAAAGGGTTTCATACAAAATCTATTTAATGATATTCTGACCTTCTGTAAAAAGCATAGATAGGTGATATATGCTACAAATCTGGCCATACCTCCCGTCAGCTGATGCACCAGGATGCTGCCACTTTCTCTGCACAAGTCATGGAAATGGGGATAATGTGACACACTACAATCATTCTGAGCAGCGTGTGTAGAGGAAACAGCAGCATTCCAGGATCTGTAACCTGAGCAACCAGTATATATAAGAGCACATAGATGTCTATGTAAGAGACACGGGTAGGTTTGGTGCTTGTGTTCACGACAAAGAAAATCCAAATTTTCTTATGTACTTTCCAGAAAATCTGTTTCTCATTGTCAAACTGGGGACATGGCTTACACTGGGTATAGAGTTGGGCACTTGGAGAAATCAATTACTTAAACCTAATTGATGCTCTCCCCTGTATACCCCTCCTACATCAAGTAGGACACCAGTTGTTTGACTAACAAAGCCCTAATGGAGACATCACATTCAAACTAAAATAACAGAAACCAGAAACAAGACAACAACATATATTATAAGGGAGGGAAGGCAGTTTACCCAGATGGACTATGAGAAACAGTTGTAACCTTCATTACACAAAAACCCTACATTCAATCAGAGGGGCAACTGCTTACACAAAAAATCCTGATTTCTCTACCTCCAATCAGAGGGGCAACTGCTTACACAAATATACTGATTTCTCTACCTCCAATCAGGGGGCAACTGCATATGCTAGGATTTCCCACAGCGAGCCTATAAAGGGTGTGAATGCTTTTGGAATTACCATGAGCAACACTCAACACCCAAAACGGGCATCCCAAGACACAAAAGGTTTTGAGAATGTGTAAAATGTCATAAACGTGTGCAGGGAAGACCAGCTCGCTGCCTTGCTAAGCAGTCTGATCAATATAGATTGGTAAGGGGTGTATCACATGCAGGAGATGAAATGGGCTCGCAGAACTAGAAGAACTGGGATGCTGAGAAGCCAGCAGGATAAGTTCCTGATTTAAATGAAACATACACACTAAGGGGGGAATTCAAAGTTGAACGTAGATGTGCTAAATTTAGCACTTCTACGATAATTTACTCTGACATGCGGGGGGATGCCCAGCACAGGGCAAGTCTGCCGAGCATGTCAGGGTCAACCCACCCCGCACAGGTATAAAAGCATCGCACAGCGGTGATGCTCAAGTACCTGACTAGTAGCTCCCTGCCAGCATAGCTCCTGTGCAGCGGCAGGGAGCTACCCACCACGCTTTGGGTCACAGCAGCTGCGTGTGACATCACACAGCCACCATGGCCCCCCCCCCCAAATGGTCCGGACACGCCTCCGTTGTCCAGACCACACCCCACCAACTCAAGGAAAATAAGTGGTTTACAGAGTGCGCAACAAGATCCAGAAGTCAGCCCAGCAAAGATATAAAGAAGTTTCACCTACTGCAAAACATTTTCACAGTTCTAGGATATAATATATTCCACTAAGGCGCCTTCCAAATGTAACAAGTCATATTACTAATGCTTGTTCTCTTCAATCTTATACTTGTATTTCATAACCTATAAACTGTGTGTTTGTGTTCACCCTCAGGTAAAAACATCAAATACCACTCATGTAAAGAGAGAGAAACACACAATAGTGTAGAAATCCTTTTCATAGAATATCCAATATGTTTAACACATCTCACTCACAAAGTTCCCAGAAATTTCAGGCATATCAAGGTATCTTTATGTTCAAGATTTCCTCAAATAGACTCCACAAGAAATCCAAAATGGACCCAGCTTTCTTTGTGCTTTCAACCTGTAGGATATGTGTCAGAGTTGCCTCCGATACACATACAGCAGAGAGAGAGAGAGACCGATAGTGCAATATTCCCTTATACAAATAGGTTTTTTATTTTTACATAAATGCACTCACATGGTAAAGTAGAATAACAAGCATATCATATGTCTTTATCCTGCAATTCCCAAGAGGACACCACACTGGATTGCTGGGATGGTAGTTTACAGCAAGGTAAGTACGAGTCCCAGTTACCCACAGCTCAGCCTTCCAGGCAGTGTACAAACGGTGTGCAGGAATCCATCAGGATACAGAGGACGTGATCCCGCTTAACGCGTTACGGATTTAACCTTTTTCCAAAGCGGATAGTGCCCATGTAGCAATAGACCTCCCTTATATACCCCCACAATTCATAAAAAACAAAGTCAGCTGTGGAACAGTTCGTTAGAACATTCAAAACATCGCTCTTCCGTTATCGTCACTTCCGGTCATGTGGTCTGCGTCTTCACAGGAACTCCCATCAAGCTCTCACACACTGCCCTTCCCGCTTGCGGCTCAAATGCGTTCCATATAGATAATCGTAACTTCCGGTCATGTGGGTTGTTATATCAATGAATTTCCACCAAGTCGCTGTGTGTTGTAATACTAATTTGCGGGTCAAGTGCGCTCCATAAGGTCAGTCTCCATGACTTATATATATTTATCGACCACTTTCTGGAAGTCATCATAATTTATATTGTATAGCAGCAATTGAATATCATAAGAGGCATATAAGAAAGATAAAAGATATAAAAATAAATAAAAATATATTCACCCCCTCCCGCGAATGCCTCTGCCTGTCATACAGGCAGATGCGATAGCATCTCACTGGGCTCCCGGGGTGTGCACGCGCAGTACGGCCATTGTGCATGCACACTCCACAAAGTAATTCAGACTGCGATCGCTGCCGCTGTAGCGATACAGTCTTAATTACCCCCTAATTCTACTGGAGAGTCCAAATTTAAGTCTTAAAGGGTAATATAACATGGTTGCATATGAAAAAAACCCCTGGATAAAAGGTCTGAAACTCCAAAATGGAGGCCAGTTTCTAGTGAAAGGGGATAAAATGGGCTGTGAATTGACACATAATAAGCCCCTCATCAAAGCCATCCTGATCTGGGGCTCAGAGACTCCGCTGTAGTCACACCAGATAGTGTATGTCTTCCACCCTTTGTAGGCATTCAAGCTCTAAACATAGTCTAAATGATTGAACAAAAAAGACCACTTAATGATCATGGCTTCAAGTGTCATCCTATCAAAGCAGTGTGACTCAAACCACGGTAAGGAAATTTTCCTGGGAGGGTGTATTCACAGAGGAAGATGCACAGGTGGTTCTGTTAGCAAAGACCTAAGAACCACCCAAAAATAAATCATAGAATTTAAATATTTTACTCCTTAAAATAGCTGTTTGTGGGGGCGTGGCCTAGCAAGCTAAGCAAACGGACATTGACTCCAGGAACTCCTGCTAGACCCAGACATACTACGGGTTTTATTCATTATTGGGGGCTCCCTCTGCCACCACTGTCTCCTGATACCACCCCCCAGCTTGTGTGATAGAGGGGGATGCAGCCATGGAGCCGGAGGACTCTTATTAGGGTCCTTGCGGGTTGTGGCCTTCCCTTCACAGTGCAGCTGGGGGCTGCAGTTGGCCCTATGTCCCAGATTCGGTTCTCGGCATAGCGGAACACCCTCACCACGGAGATCGGGAGCAGTGGCATCCACACTTGCAACAGGAGCTGCGGCAGTGCCTGTGACATCTTTCCCTGATGTCACAACTGAGGGCCTGAGCTGACGGAAGGCAGCCTCAGTTGTAGGGGCTGAGATGTACACCGAAACCTGGGAGGTTGTATCAGACCCCTGGACATGTAAGTAAAATGAAGAGTAACCGCCCGAAGGCGTGACCACGACAACTTGAGTAAAAGTCAATGATATTTATTTATGACAAACTCCATGCATCACAGTAGCAGTAAAAAGAAACATAAAAATCAGCAGAGAAATAATAATACAGTTCCTGGGTACTACAGGGTGGCGGGGGCCACAGAGCTCTGGTGGTATGAGACAGTTCTTATTATCTGCAAGTTGGAAAGTCCTTACCAGGCTCAACTGTAGCAATGAAAAAAGCCCAGGGTCGTACCAGCTGGTGTTCCAGGGAAAGCTGGACTGCTGAAGATAAAATGCTGCTGTGGGTACTGGTTAGAACCAGACAGATGTTGGCACGGAGTGGATACTGGCTGGAACCAGTTAAATAATAAATGAGGCTTGAGAGCGATGCAATATGGATGAAATGTAGAATTTGAGAGCGGAGAAATAATAATACCGGTGGAGAGTGGTAAACTGCAGAAAGGACACCGGCCCTTTAAGAGAAGCTGTACACTGCTGGAAGCTGGGCTGGAAGCAGGTGATGTTGTAGCTGGAAACAGGTGAGTCCAGAATGGATCGGAGAGTCAGGCTACACCGCAGATGGAATGCTGGTGCGGGTCTCTATAGCAGAAGTCTGGAGACAGGAGCTGGAACCTGGAAGACAATCACAGGAGAGAGACAAACTGGAACTAGGTTTGACAACCAAAGCACTGACGCCTTCCTTGCTCAGGCACAACCTATTTATACCTGCAGCAAGGAAGGCATTGGCTAGGCAATTATGCAAATTAATAATACTGACAAGAGATTGGTAGAAATGATCAGCTGACAGAATCCAAGATGGCTGCGCCCATGCAGACACTTGGAGGGAAGTTTAGTTTGTAATCCATGTGGTCTGGAAAACAGTAATGGCGGCGCCGGCCATCGGAGACAGGAGACGCCAGGCTGACAGGTGCACATCCAACCACGCGGACACAGCGGAGGCCGCGGCTGACGTAATCGCCACTCTGAATGCAGAAGCTCAGGAACGGCGGCGGAGGCCGCAGGAGACGCCATGCCAGATGTATAAGGCGTTACTGTGACAGCGTCCAGAGAGACAGGAGAGGATGCGGGAATGTGCACATCAGGATAACAGATGGGATCCGGTCCTGGAGCGCTGAGCCAGCCTTAGGAGGCATCTGATGGGTAAGAAATGGCGTCCAGATACCCGGATCGTGACACCTGAGTCCCGACGGCAGAAGTTGGTGCCCTCCGCGCTGGGCGGCGGCCGTGGCAGCTCTGGACAGCTGGTGAGTTCTCCCTCCCGCCTGTCTGATACTTGGGGCTCAGAGAGCCTGCAACAAGCACAGCACTTCTGCCCCTCCTGGGACTTACCCACAACTGTGGCAGCATACTGAGCAGCACCAGCGGGTCAGGCAGCTCCCTCCATCACCCGGCGAATGTGACCTCCATCCATCCAGTGCTGAGACCAGGGGCTAGAGTTTAGAGGAGACCCGGCCGTGAGCTCCAGGAGCGGAGTGCGGCCACAGTGGAACCCGCGGAATAGCCTGCAGACACCTGCCTCACCCATTTTGCAGTGGTCTCTCGCCCCGGGTCCCCCTGACATCACAGGACTATGATACAACCCTCTCTCTACACCCAGGACTGTCAGGTGAATTCTGTAGCAGACATTTTACATTTACACCAGCATCATACAGTTGTCCTATCCTGCATAGTGCCAGTGCATTTATAGGGCAGCCTGCCCTGTTTATGCCATCTCCACACTCCTGCCTGGGCCTCCTATACATCTGTCCTCTGTGCCATAGCTCACTCCGCTGTGAACTTCCTCCTATATAGTTTTGAGGTTGGAATCCCCTGCCCTCACTGCTGTTTCTCTGTTGAGAAGTGGATGCTATTCACTCCTTGAAGTCATCTCCGCTGTTGCTCTGACAGGATGTAATCACCTTTAAAAATGTGTACTCACCGTGTCTCCCTGCAATCATTTTAGCCGACACATCTACACACGTGGCATAGAAGCTATCTGCCATTCTGAGGCCCCCACTGAACTCACCTTTCTACTAGTGTTATTTTTTCGTTTGACGGTACTACATTATGCCTCCAAAAAAGCATAAAGCCTCCAAATCAATTTCTCAAGTCGCCTTTTTTTTGCCTTCTCCTTATCGTAACACGTCTCAGGGGACTGGAGTCCCTGCCACCGAATCAGGCCCTTTGCCTAAGCTTTCCTCACCCATGACAGCCTTATCCTCACCTCGTAACCCCCCTCCTCGCCAAGTCTGGAGGACAGAGAAGCCTTAACGCTGGGCAACATGAAGCTTTTGTTACACCAGTTTAAAGACAAAGTGGCATCTGAATTTTGTACTTTGTTGCAGTCTTGCCAAAGCTCTATTGAGGATTTAGGCAAGAGGACCGGACACCTGGAAACAAAGATGGGTAAGGTAGTGAGATCTCATAATACCCTTATCGACTCTCATGATACCCTTGAGGGAGAAGTGCCAGCTTTGCGGGATAAAGTTGCAGATTTAGAAGACCGCTCATGCAGAAGCAACCTCAAGCTCAGAGGGTTCCTGAATCCATCTCTGATAGCAGCCTACATGACTATAATATCGAGATCTTTAAGAAGCTGCTACCTACCGCTACCTCATCGGATCTGATATTGGACCATATTCATAGGGTTCCGAAGGCCCACAGTGCTCCTGAAGGGTCGTCGAGTGATTTCTTAATGAGAGTCCATTTTTTCCACATTAAAGAATCCTTGCTCAAGGCAGCTAGACTTTCTTCTGACATGGTGGAAGCTTTTGGCCCGCTTCAACTTTTTGGAGACCTATCACAGTACACCCTCATCAAGAGACACTCTTTTCAGCCCGACACCATGGACCTTTGGAAAGCTAGTATAGTATATAGGTGGGGCTTCCCCAGGCATTTACTATTTTCTTGAGAGAGCTCCACTATTGTCGTGTCTTCTGTGGAAGACAGTATGAGACTTCTTCACAAATGGAATTTAAATGGTGATCACAAGACCGGCTCTCCTGACCCCAGACTTCAGCAGGACTGGTCGACGGTTGGGAAGTAGGGCCTAGCCTCTGATGTATCTTCCTTGCCAAGAACGGCCCTCACTGGGCTAGTGCTGTTTTTCATAAAGTCTTGCTACAAGAGTTTGTTACGAACATTGACTTAACTAATTACCATCATTGAGTTATTATCTGGCTATAATCATTTATTTACTGTTTAATGTTGCTTTTCAGATGCTGGATTTACGTACTATGTTTCATTTTTGTCTCCCTGTTGCAATCACTGAGCTATTTTGTTAGTTCTAGGACTCAGTGACCTTTTCAAAATAGCATGTCTATGCAGACTTGACTTTATCTGTTCTTTAAGACATGTGACCAAGTGGTTACCATTTTCTTATTTTCTGGTTATTTGATTGTGAAGAGGTTGGCCACTAAACTCTCTACTTTGTAGTGTGAGGCGCTGGATGTTTTGGCACCTTACTATGACTCTGTATCTTTACGGAATCCACTCTTTCTATCTTTTTCTATTTTCATCTTTTCTCCCCTTGTATGTTTCCCTCTTGTGTCTTGTCTCCCCTATGTTCATTGTTCTGATAGGTCACCGTGTTCAGGATACGGTAGTTTCTTTAATTGCACCTCTTGGTTCAAGCAGTCAGCCCGCTTCCCGGTAATTCAGTTATGGTTAAATTGGTGTCACTGAATGTTAAGGGATTGAATTCCCCACAGAAACGTAAATTGGCTCTATCCTGCTTCTATAAAATGAAAGCGAATGTTGTCGCTAATCAAGAAACTCACTTTAGGAAACTAGACCCCCCCCCTTGATTTTATGATAATTGCTTCCCTACTTGTTACATGGCTAACGGCCCCACAAAAAAGGCAGACGTTGCGATACTAATTTCCCTAAGCTGTTCTTTCAACCTAGAATCCCAAATAGTAGACCCCGAAGGTTGGTACCTCATATTATTAGGACAACTTGAAAACACTATGGTCACCTTGGTCTCTCGCTATGCACCAAATTCTGATCAACTTCCGTTTTGCAGGAAATTATGCTCCTTAATATAGAACCATGCTAAAGGGGCCATTATAATATTGGGAGATTTCAACTTGGTTGTTGACCCGTATATGGGTAGATCTCGCCCCACTAGAAGTACTTTAACTAGGACTAGGATCACCTCAGAAAAGAACTCTGGATTCGCCATTTACTTGGAGAGTATGATCTCTATGACTAAACATCCTACGGTTAGGGACTATTCTTTTTACTCACATGTCCACTCCTCGTACTCTAGAATTGACCTTGTCTTGACTGGTAAGGAGTCGTTATCGACGATTAGGAAAATAATCATATTGCCGATGACCTGGTCCGACCACTCCCCACTATTGGTAGTATGGGACCTAGGAGCTCGTAAAGTATCTCCAGGTCCCTGGAGGCTAGGGAATTTCTTACAAAGTCATCCAGAAGCCTTTCTTGCCATACAACATTCTATACAGATATATCTAGATACTAACAAGCCGGAGGATACCTCGATCTTTAATAACTGGTCCTCCTTTAAAGCGGTAGTACGGGGGTCAGCCATTCAGGCAGCTTCACGGCTTAAACATTCTCAAAATGCTGAACGATTGTTGGCTGAAAGTGAAGCTGCCAAACTTGAAATGACGCAAAAGGCTAATCCCCAAAATAGAAATGTTTTTAAGCTTTTGCTTGCCGCTAGGGAGAAGGTGAATGTTTTCTCTCTTCGGGACGTGCAACGCAATTTTGCAGGACTGTACCAGAGATTTTATGTATTTGGAAATAAGGCGGGTCGACTTTTGGCCCGGAAATTACGAGGTAGGCGAGCTAAGGCCAGAATTCATTATATTTGTTCCTCTACGGCAGTGTTTCCCAACCTCGGTCCTCAAGGCACACTAACAGTCCTGGTTTTAGTGAAGGCCAGGCTTGTACACAGGCTAGTCTGGATATCACTAAAACCTGCACTGTTGGTGTCCCTTGAGGACCGCGGTTGGGAATGCTTGCTCTACAGGCTCCAGAGTATGTGACCCTTATGATATAGCAAACACCTTTGCAGAGTATTACTCCCAACTTTACAATTTATAGTTGGATCCGGCTACTCCTCAGCCCATGGAGGCTGAAATACAGTCCTTTTTGAATAAACTTTCCCTCCCGATGCTGGACTCCGCGGCCTGCCTGTCACTCAGCTCCCCTTGGACTATAACTGAACTAGATGCAGCTATTGGTGATCTTCTGCGAGATAAAGTGCCTGGCCCTGATGGATTTCCATCCAATTTCTATAAAACTTATAAAGCGGATTTGGCACCAGAGCTGTTGACCATCTTTAACGAGGCATCCGATGTTGGGAGGTTCCCGAGGGAGATGCTTGAAGCACAAATAGTTGCTCTTCCTAAGCCAGGTAAACCTCCCACATCTGTCCAAAATTACCATCCTATAGCTCTGTTAAACACAGACAAAGCTTTTTGC